>NW_012109997.1:721886-752650 GCF_000951045.1 Mandrillus leucophaeus | reverse complement strand
GAGGGAGGGAGGGAGGGAGGGAGGGAGGGAGGAAGAGAGAGAAAGAGAGAGAGAGAGAAAGAGAGAGAGAAAGAGAGAGAGAGATGGAGGGAGGGAAGAAAGGGAGGAGAAAAATAAGAAAAGAAAACCTAAACATTTCCCAGTAACAGGTTAAAATTTTTGTTAATACCTTGTTATAAGTGGATAAATATTTTCTTACCTTAATATTGCCATTTCTGTTTTGTTTTGTATTTTTATTTTTTGTGGGTACATAGTAGATGCATATATTTATGGAGTATATGAAATATTTTGATACAGGTATAAAATGCATAACAATCACAATAGAGTATATGGGATATCCATCACTTCAAGTATTTATTCTTTGTTTCACAAACAACCCAATTATACATTTTTAGTTATTTTTAAATGTACAAAAATTATTGTTGACTGCAATAGCCCTCTTCTGCTATCAAATACTAGATCTTATTCATTCTGTCTGACCATAGTTTTCTATTCATTAACCATCCCACTGCCCCACTACCACCACTACATTTCCCAGCCGCTGGTAGCCACCGTTCTAAGCTCCATCTTCATGAGTTCAATTGTTTTCATTCTTAGATCCTACTCAAATGAGAATTCACAAAGTTTATTATTCTGTGCTTGGTTTATTTCACTTTACATGATGACCTTCAGTTCCATACATGTTGTTGCAAATGACAGGATTTCATTTGTTTACATGGCTAAATAGTACACCATTGTGTATATATATATATCATATTTGCTTCATCCGTTATCTGTTGATGGACACTTAGGTTGATTTCAAATGTTGGCTTTTGTGAATAGTGCTGCAACAAACATAGGAGTGCAGATATGTCTTAAATATACTGATTTCCTTTATTTGGGGAATATACCTAGCAGTGGGATTGCTGGATCATATGGTAGCTATATTTTTAGTTTTTTGAAGAACCTTCAAACTGTTCTCCATAGTGGTTGTACTAATTTACAATCCCACCAAGAGTATATGAGGGTTCCCTTTTCTTCACATTCTTGTCAGCATTTGTTTTTGCCTGTCTTTTGAATAAAGTCATTTTAAGTGGAGTAAGATGATATATCATTGTAGTTTTGTTTGTTCGTTTGTTTTCTGAGACAGGGTCTCACTTTGTCACCCAGGCTGGAGTGCAGTGGTGCGATCTCGGCTCACTGCAACCTCTGCCTCCTGGGTTCAAGAAATTCTCTTGCCTTACCTCCCAAGTAGCTGAAATTATACACACACACACCACATAGTCTAGCTAATATTTTATATTTTTAGTAGGGATGGGGTTTCACCATGTCGGCCAGGCTAGTCTCAAACTCCTTGCCTCAAGTAATCCACCTGCCTCACCCTCCCAAAGTGTTGGGATTACAGGCATGATCTACCACACCCGACCTCATCATAGTTTTGATTTGCATTTCTCTGATAATCAGCGATGTTGAGCACTTGTTCATACATCTATTTGGTATTTGTATGTCTTCTGTGAGAAATGTCTGTTCATATTTTTTACTCATTTTTAATTGTAATGTTAGATTTTTTTCCTATAGACTTGTTTCAGTCCGTTATATATTACGCTTATTAATCCCTTGTCAGATAGTTTGCAAATAGTTTCTCACATTCTGTGAATTGTCTCTTCACTTTGTTGATTGTCTCCTTTGCTGTGCAGAACCTTTTTAACTTGCGGGGAGGGAAAGAAGCTTTTAATTTTAAGTGACCCTGTTTTTTCATTTTTGCTTTTGTTGCCTATGCTTGTAGAGTATTATGCAAGAAATCTTTGCATAGTCCAATGTCCTGAAGAGTTTCCTCAATGTTTTCTTGTAGTATTAATAGTTTTACAGTTTGATAAGTTAGTTTTAAGCCATTAATTCATTTTGATTTTATTTTTGTATCTGGCAAGGGATAGGGGTCAACTTTCATCCTTCTGCATGTGGACATCCAGTTTTCCCAGCACCATTTATTGAAGAGACTGTTATTTTCCCAATGTATGCACTTGGCAACATATCACAATGAGTTCACTGTAGATGTGTGGATTTAGTTCTGGTTCCCTATTCTGTTTCATTGGTCTATTTTCCTATTTTTATGCCAGTACCATTCTGTTTTGGTTACTATAGCTTTGTAGAAAAATTTGAAGTCAGGAAATGTGATTCCTCCAGTTCTTTTCCTTTTGTCCAGGATGGTTTGGCTATTCTGGGTCATTTGTGGTTCCATATAAATTTTAGAATTTTTTTTTCTATTTCTGTGAAGAATGTCATTTGTACTTTCATAGCAATTGCATTGAATCTGTAGATTGCATTAAGTAGTACAGACATTTTAACAATGTTGATTCCTTCAATCCATGAACCTAAAATATCTTTCCATTTGTTGGTGTCCTTTTCACTTACTTCTGTCATCAGTGTTTTATAGTTTTCAATGTAGAGCTATTTTACTTCTTTGGTTGATTCCTAGATATCTAATTTCATTTGTAGCTATTGTAAGTGGAATTGTATTCTTGATTTCTTTTTCGGATTGTTTGCTTTTGGCATATAGAAATGCTACTGATTTTTGTATGTTGATTTTGTATCCTGCAACTTTACTGAATTTATCAGTTCTAATAGTTTTCTTGTGGTATCTTCAAGTTTTTCCTAATATATAATCATATCATCTCAAACAAGAGTAATTTGACTTCTCCCTTTTCAATTTGTGTTGTGGGAAGTCAGGGACCTCGAATGGAGGAACCGGCTGGAGCTGTGGGAGAGGAACATAAATTGTGAAGATTTCATTTTAATATGGACATTTATCAGTTCCCAAATAATACTTTTATAATTTCTTATGCCTGTCTTTACTTAAATATCTTAATCCTGTTATCTCCATAAACTGAGAATATACGTCACCTCAGGACCACTGTGATAATTTTGTTAACTGTACAAATTGATTGTAAAATATGTGTGTTTGAACAATATGAAATCAGTGCACCTTGAAAAAGAGCAGAATAACAGCGATTTTTAGGGAACAAGGGGAGACAACCATAAGGTCTGACTGCCTGTGGGGTCAGGCCAAAAGAGCCATATTTTTCTTCTTGCAGAGAGCCTATAAATGGACATGCACGTAGGAGAGATGTTGCTAAATTCTTTTCCTAGCAGGGAATATTAATATTAATACCTTGTGAAAGGAATGCATTCCTGGGGGGTGGTCTATAAATGGTTGCTCTGGGAATGTCTGTCTTATGTGGTTGAGATAAGGACTGAGATATGCCCTGGTCTCCTGCAGTATCCTCAGGCTTACTACGGTGGGGAAAAACTCAGCCCTGGTAAATTTGTGGTCAGACTAGTTCTCTGCTCTCAAACCCTGTTTTCTGTTGTTTAACATGTTTATCAAGACAATATGTGCACCGCTGAACATCAACTGTTATCAGTAGTTCTGTTTTTGCCCTTTGCCTTGTGATCTTTGTTGGACCCTTATCAGTAGTTCTGCTTGCCCTTTGTTCTGTTCCTTCAGAAGCATGTGATCTTCGTTAGACCCTTATTAGTAGTTCTGCTTTTTGTCCTTTGAAGCCATGTGATCTTTGTACCTACTCCCTGTTCTTACACCCCCTCCCCTTTTTAAAACCCTTAATAAAAACTTGCTGGTTTGAGTCTCAGGAAGGCATCATGGTCCTACTGATATGTGATGTCACCTCTGGTGACCCAGCTGTAAAATTCCTCTCTTTGTACTGTCTGTCTGTATTTATCAACTGGCTGACACTTACAGAAAATAGAAAGAACCTATGTTGAAATACTGGAGGCAGGTTCCCCCAATAAATTTGGATGTACTTTATATTTCTTTTTCTTATCTGATGTCTCTGGCTAGGACTTTCAGTACTATGTTCAGTAACAGTGGTAAAAGTGGGCATCCTTGTTGTGTTTCAGATCTTATAGGAAAGGTTTTCACTTTTTTTCCCATTCAGTATGATACTAGCTTTTGATCTGTCATATATGACAATACATGTTGAGATACGTTCTTTTTATATAAAGATTTTTCTAGAGTTTTTATCATGAAGGGATATTGGGTTTTATCAAATACTTTTCATAGATAATTAAAATGATTATATATATATTGTTAAATTTACTTTAAGTTCTGGGATACATGTGCAGAACATCCAGGTATGTTACATAGGTATATGTGTAGCATGGTAGTTTGCTACACCTATTGACTGATCCTCTGAGTTATCTCCCCTCATCCCCCACTTCCCAACAGGCCCTGGTGTGTGTCGTTCCCCTCCCTGTGTCCATGTGTTCTCAATGTTCAACTCCCACTTATGAGCGAGAACATGCTGTATTTGGTTTTCTGTTACTATATTAGTTTGCTGAGAATGATTGGTTCCAGCTTCATCCATATGCCAGCAAAGACATGATCTTGCTCCTTTTTATGACTGCATAGTCCATGGTGTATATGTACCACATTTTCTTTATCTAATATATCATTGATGAACACTTGGATTGGTTCCGTGTGTTTGCTATTGTAAATAGTGCTGCAATAAACATACATATGCATGTGTCTTTATAGTAGAATGATTTATATTCCTTTGAGTATTGACCCAGTAATGGGATTACTGAGTCACATGGTATTTCTGGTTCTAGATCCTTGATGAATTGCCATACTGTCTTCCACAATGGTTGAACTAATTTACATTCCCACCAACGGTGGGCTTTTGTCCTTCATTATATTTATATGATTATATTTATATGACTGATTGGTTTGTGTATGTTGAACCATCCTTGCATGTCAGGGATAAATCCTACTTGGTCATGACGAATGATCTTTCAGTGTGATGTTGAATTCAGTTTGCTAGTATTTTGTTGAGGATATTTGCATCAATGTTCATCAGTCTGTAGTTTTCTTTTTTTGATGTGTCATTGTCTAGTTTTAATATCAGAATAATACTGGCCTCATAGAATGAGTTGAAATATTTCCTCCTCTTCAATTTTTTAAAATAATTTGAGTGGGACTGGTATTATTTCTTCTTTAAATGTTTGGTAAAATTTAGCAGTGAAGGCATTGAGGTCTGGGTTTTTCTTTGCTGGGAGATGTGTTATTACAGCTTCAATCTTGCTTGTTACTGGTCTGCTTAGGTTTTGGATTTTATCATGGTTGAATCTTGTTATGTTGTGTGTGTCTAGGAATTTACTCATTTCTTCTATGTTTTTCCAGTTTACTGGCTCATAGTACCCTCTAGTGATCCTTCACATTCCTGTGGTATGAGTTGTAATGTCTTGTTTTTCCTCTCTGATTTTATCTATTTGGGTCTTCTTTTATTCTTAATCTAGCTAAAGGTTTGTCAAATTTGTTTAGATTTTCAAAAAAATCACTTGATTTTGTTGATCTTTCGTTTATGTTCTTCATTCGAATGTCATTTATTGTTTTCCATAATCTTTATTATTTCTTTTCTTTTACTCATTTTAGGTTTGGTTTGCTCTTGCTTTTCTAGTTCTTTAGATGTATTATAAGATTGTTTATTAAGTTTTCTATTTTATTGATGTAGGTGATTATAGTTGTAAACTTTTTTCTTAGAAGTGCTTCACTGTGTCCCAGATTCTTGGTATGTTGCACCTTCATTATCATTTGTTTCAGGAAATTTTTTTATTTCCTTCTTGATTTCATCATTGGCTAACTAGTCATTCAGAAGCATATTGTTTAATTTCCATGTGTTTATACAGTTTTCAGAATTCCTCTTGTTATTGATTTCTAGTTATATTCCATCGTACTCAGAGAAGATACTTCATACAATTTCAATTTTTTTTTTAACTTTTTAAAGACTTTTTATGGCCTAACATATGGTCTATTCTTCAGAATGATCCATGTGCTGAGGAGAAGAATGTGTATCCTACAGCTGATGGATGACATGTTCTGTAAATATTTATTAGATCCATTTGTTCTACAGTGTGAATTAAGTCTGATGTTTCTTTGTTGACATTTTGTGTAAATAATCTGTCCAGTGCTGAAAGTGTAGAGCTTAAGTTTCTAGCTATTAGTATATTGGAGTTTATCTCCTTGTAGCTCTAATATTACTTGCTTTATATATCTGGATTTCTGGTGTTGGATGAATATGTTTTTACAGTTGTTACATTATCTTGCTGAACTGACCTCTGTACCATTATGTAATGACTGTCTTTGTCTCTTTTTGTAGTTTTTGTAAATGAATCTGCTTTGTCTGATTTAAGTATAGCTACTCCTGCTCTTTTTATTTTTTCCATTTACATGAAATATCTTTTTTCATGCCTTTATCTTTTATCTATGTGCATCTTTATAGGTGAATTGTGTTTCTTGCAGGTAATAGACATTGGGTCTTGATTTTTTAATTCATTCACCCACTTTATATCTTTTGATTGGAGTGTTTATTCCATTTGCATTAAATGTTATTATTGATAGGAACTTACTTCTGACAGTTTATTTCTTTTCTGATTGTTTTGTGGTCTTCTCTTCCTTTTTTTCTTCCTTCCTGTCTTCCTTTCAGTGAGGATGATTTCCTCTGGTGGTGTTTTAATTTCTTGCTTTTTATTTTCTGTGGATCTGTTTTATGTCTTTTGATTTGAGTTTACTGTGAGACTTATAAATAATACCTTATAACCCATTACTTTAAACTGATGACAACTTAGCATTGATTGTATGAACAAACTGACAAACAAGCAAAGAGAAAACCAAGAAAAATTCTACACTTTAACTTCATCCCCCATTTTTTAACTTTTTGTTGTTCTATTTATATATTATTGTGCTGTCTATAGTCATGAAAAGTTGTTGTAGTAGTTATCATTTTTGTTGATTCATCATTAGTCTTTCAATTCAAAGTATAGGTAGCTTACACACCACAATTATGGTGTCATAATTTTCTGTTTTTCTGTGTGCTTACATTACTACTGAGTTTTGTATCTTCAGAGGACTTATTTTTGTTCATAAATGTCCTTTTCATTCAGGTTGAAGCATTTTTTTAAGCATTTTCTCCTAGAAACCTCTGGCATTGATTAAATCATTCAGCTTTGATTTGTCTGTGAAAGTCTATTTCTCCTTCATTTTTGAAGGATATTTTTGCTGGATATACTATATTATTCTATACTGTACTATACTATACTATAGGGTAAAAGGGTTTCTTTATCTTTTTATTTTTTGTTTTTCCTTCAGCACTTTAAATATGTCACGCACCTATCTCATAGACTGTAAGGCTTTCCACTGAAAATGTCTGCTGTCAGACATATTGAAGTTCCGTTTTATGTTATTTGCTTCTCTCCTCTTGCTGCATTTAGGATCCTTTCTTTATCCTTGACTTTTGAGAGTTTGACTACTAAATTCCTTGAGGTTGTCTTCTTTGGGCTAAATCTGCTTGGTGTTCTATAACTTTCTTGTACTTCAATCACAATGTCTGTCTCTAGGTTTGGGAAGTACTCTATCATTATACCATCAAATCAACTTTTTATCCCTATCTCTCTCTCTCTGCCTCCTCTTTAGGCCAATAACTCAATTTGCTTTGAGGGTATTTTCTAGACCCCGTAGGCATGCCTCATTCTTTTTATTCTTTTTGTTTTATCTCCTCTGATTGTGTATTTTCAAGTAAACTGTCTTCAAGATCACTGATATTTTCTTCTGCTTGATTAATTCTGCTGTTAAGAGACTCTGATGCATTCTTCAGTGTGTCAATTGCATTTTTCAACTCCAGAATTTCTGCTTGATTTCTTTTAATTATTTCACATTATATGTTAAATTTATCTGATAGATTCTGAATTCGTTCTGCATGTTATCTTGAATTTCATTAAGTTTCCTCAAAGCAGTTATTTTGAATTCTCTCTCTGAAAGGGTACATATTTCTGTCTCTCCAGGATTGGTCCTACATGACTTATTTAGTTCATATGGTGAGGTCATGTTTTGATGACCTTGATGCTTGTGGATGTTTATTGGTATCTGGGCATTGAAGAGGTAGGTATTTATTGTAGCCTTCACAGTCTGGGCCTGTTTGTACCTACACTGCTTGGGAAGGTTTTCCAGGTATTAAAAGGGACCTGCATGTTTCTGTAATCTAAGTTTTTAGTCACTACAGTCATATTTGCATTTGCCAGAGAAAGACTCTCCTTCTCTTCCCTTATTTTCTCCCAAACAAACAGAGTCTATCTCTCTGTGTTGAGTTGCCTGGAACTGGGGAAGGGGTGACATAAATAGCCCTGTGACCACCACTCCTGGTTTGCACTGGATCAGAACTGAAGCCAGCATATCACTAGGTCTCACCCAAGGTTCATAGTAATCACTGCCTAGCTACTGCCGATGTTAGCTCATGGCCCTAGGGCTTTACAATCATTGGCAAACCCAGACAGGCTTGTGTCCTTCCATTCAGGGTGGTGAATACCTTTTGGCCCTGGGTGGAACCAGAGATGTTATTCAGGAGCTAGGGCTTGGAGTTGGAAACATCAGGAATCTACTGATTGTGGCTGAGCTGGTACCTGAGCCACAAGATAAAGTCTTTCCAATTTTCCCTTGCCTTTCCACAAACAGAGGAGTCTCTCTCATGGCTACCACCACCCTAGGCCAATGGAGAGTACTGCCTGGCTATCTTCAATGTTAATTCAAGGCCTAAGGGTTCTTTCATCAGCTCATGGTGAATGTTTCCAGGCCTGGGACTCTCCTTTCAGAGAGGTGGGCCTCACTCTTCCCCAGGGCAGGTCCAAAAATGCTGTCCAAGAGTCAAGACCTGAAATTGGGGATCCCAAGAGCCCACTTGGTACTCTATCCCACTGTGGCTGAGATGATATCAAAGCTTCAAGACAAAGTTCTCTTTATTCTTCTCTCTTGTTGTCTCAAGCAGAAAGAGTCTCTCCCTTTAGCCACCACACCTGGAAGTGTGCTCAGTTACACCTGAAACCAGCAGGTCTCTGAGTCAAACCCAAGGCCCAAGGCAAGTATTGCCTGACTACTACTACTGAATATTCACAGCTCAAGGTGCCTTTTGGCAGCAGGTAATGAATCTTCCTAGGACTAAGTTCTTCTTTTCAATGTAGCAAGTTTCCTTTAGGCCCAGACAGTGTCTTGAAATGTCATCTGAGAGATAAGGCCTGGAATGGGAACCTCTGTACTCTGTCTGGTGCCCTATCCTACAGTGGCTGAGCTGGTATTCAAGTTGCAAGACAAAGTCCTCTTTACTCTTTCCTAGCCTTTCATCTAACAGAGGAAAATCATCTCTTGGAGCTGTGAGGTCTGCTGTCTGGGTTTGGGGAGGGGTTGTGCAAACATTCCCTTAGCTACTCCAGCTGCTATCTCACTAGGTCATGCACCCTTAAGTCCACTGGCTCCAAGGCCAGCTGAGTACTAGAACTTACCCAGGAATTGCAGTCCCTGTAGTCTAGACTGCCTTTTAGGTTTATTTAGAACCTTCGAGCACTTTAGCTTGCAGTGGTGGGGCTTGCTGGAACTCAGGTTCCAATAGCTGGGATGAACAATTTCCCTTCGGCTGGGGCTGGTCTAAATGCTCCCTCCAAGCATGCTGGCTAAGTTCTGTCCTGTGTTGCTTTTTGTTGTGACTGGGCAGCACTGATTTCCAATGCAAAGTCCCATAATCACTGTGCTTTCTCTCCTCCAAGCACACAGATTTTTTTCTCCATGCCATGTAACCTCTGCTCAGAGGATGGGGGAGAAGTGGCATCAGCAATTCAAGACTGTCTGTTGTACCCTCTTCAGTGCCTCTTTCAGTGATATGAAGTTAAAACCAGGTACCTTGATCACTCACCTGATTTTTGGTTCTTATTAAGGTGCTTTTTGCGAGGATAGTTGTTCAATTTAGAGCTCCTAGGAGGAGCATGATCAGTAGAGGCTTCTATTTGGCCATTTTGTTCTGCCTCCATCCTGCCATTTATTATTAAAGTCAGAACACAGATTAACAGAAATACTGAGTAAAGAAAAAATACATATGCACATATCATTCAAACATTTCTGAACTCATTGACATACTTTTGCATATATACTTATTTGTTCCTATAAAATAATTAACTGCAGAAACCATCTTTCATATAGTCTTACCTGGAATGGTTTTAGAAAAGTTAATGCTTACTGAATTCAAGCTTAAAGAACATATTATCCTGACTTACCAAAATTACATAGTGAAACTAGGAATAAAACTCAGGACCTAAACAACCTGTATTCCTTATATGTAATTTTGTATTAAATTAATTACAATACATTAAGATAAAAAAACCTATCTTGATTAGGAAAATATCAAGTGTCAATTCATATAAGCATATTGTCTTAGATTATGTTTGTGCATTCTTGTGTGCATTCACACATACATACCTGCACATATGTTTAGTGTTTATCAAGCAGATCAGGGAGAAAAGAAGTATGGGAATAGGTATGAATAAGACACAATTTTTGTCTTGAAAACTCTTGTTTGTCTTAGAAGCAGTTAAATCAAGAAAACTTATTTTCACCTTTGTATGTGATTTTGCTTAATATATTCTTAAATGCTTTAATAGATAAACTCATAATATAAAAAATCCAGTTGCTTTCAGTGCAACTCAGCAGTACTCCCACCCATACCCCGTTGACTTCCTACTAAATATCCCCCTAAAGTAATTTCTAATTTCCTCTAATCTTCCCAAGTATCCTGATCTGCCCTGCTTTTCTATCCTACAAGCTGGTAACCCCTGTATTGATTTTATTGAGATTAAGGTCATCAGATAAGAGCTCCCTCAACTATCTTTCCCTTCCACCAAAATTCTCTGTGTATTATCATGCAGGCATTTCTACAGTTCATCTTGCCTAAGGAGGACTGTCTTTCCTGATCTAAACCATATTTCTTTCTGAGCTAAACTTTCTCCTTCTCGGTCTCCTGCTAGTTGTTCTACATTTGATCCTTTCCATCCGTACATGATATCTGGCCTTTTGCTGCCCTGCTGTAAGTTCCAGAAGTCTAGCCTCTTAAAGCTACGTCACTCAGCGACTCAGGCCCTCTGCTTTTCAGCGGGATTTAGACAATGGCAGCAACTGGAAGAAATCAGAGTATGGGAGGCAAACGAGATCAGGCTATTTATTTCTCCATCCCTATACTTCTCCTGCTTTGCTACAATTCTAGCTGATTCTGTATGTGGGTTCTGGCTCCTGTGAGTGATACCTCTTGCTCTGCTTCAGCTCTCAGTTGGACTTGACTGAATCATTCATTCTCTCCTTGCTCCCTTATGCCTAGAGAACTTAAGGGACTTCCTGCTGTTACAAGTCCTTGGGTGCCTCACCTACCCTTTTTTTTTCATTCTCCTTCCCCTGTTCACACCTCTATGAACACTTCATTCCCTTCAAATAAATCCTTTTGAAAATGCCATCTGTATCCAACAGCTACTTTGACTGATCCAAGCTTCTTTCATCTTCTCTGGGTTCAAATTGCAACTCTTTTTCTCACAGTTGTATAGCTTTTGTTTCACTGATTTGTAAATGTATTCAAATTTCCTCCATATTGTGAAGCCCTCTCTCTACTCTGTTACAGTTTTAAGTTGTTGCTCTGTGAAAATTTTTAAATTCTTTCTTCAAAGTGTTGTCTACAGATATTAAAATAAGGTATCGGTTCCACAAATGTTTAAATATAATTAAGCCTTATTTTTATTAATATGTAACAAAGCAAAGAAGGCGCAAACACCCAGCTTGACAAATTAATGGAGGATAATCACTCTGCAGTCCCCGCTCAGATCAAGACGTCAAATATATCAGCTCCCTAAAAGCTTCCTACACAGGCCTTCTTGATCATAAATTTCTACCTGCTTCCTGTCTTAATACCTAACGTGAATATCATAGTATTTACTTCCTTTCTTTAGAGTATTACTACCAAAATATACATCAGTAAAGAAAGGTTAATTTTCCTGTTTTTTAATTGTATATAATGAAATCATACAGTACGTATCCTACTGTGTTGGCTTCTTTCCCTTAGCATTATGCTTTCTGGCCAGGTGCAGTGGCTCACGCCTGTAATCCTAGCCAAGGCAAGGATTTTTGGGCCAAGGCAAGAGAGGATCACTTGAGTCCAGGAGTTTGAGACTAGCTGGGCAACATAGCAAGACCATCTCTACAACAACAACAAAATTAGACAGGGGTGATGGTGGCACGTGTCTGTAACTTCACCTACTTAGGAGACTGAGGTGGGAGGATCTCATGAGCCTGAAAAGTCAAAGACACAGTGACTTGTGATTGTGCTACTGTACTGCAACCTGGGTGGCAGAGCAAGACCCTATCTCTAAAAATAAAAATAAAAAAGAAAAAAAAAAAAGAAAAAGAAAAAAAATTGCCTTTAAGATTCATGAATGTTTGGTTTGGGTTATTTGTAGTTTTGAACTATGCACTATGAAACTTCAAGTACATGTGTGCTGGTAAATATAAATAAGCATTTCTGTGGGGTTTATACCAGTGCATGAAATAGGCTGTACTATACTATGTCTTCCAGATCTATGAGATATGACCAATTGTTTTCCAAAGTTATCTTAACAGTTTACAATCCTACCAGCAAATTGTAAGAACTCTATTGATCTATGTCCTCGCCAATACTTAGTATTATTACACTATTGGATTTTCGCTATTCTGGTGACTCATGAGTTGTATTTTATTGTGATTTTCAGATTGTGTTTACTTTCCTGATTACTAGTAAGTTTGAGCATTTTTGAAGTGGTTTTTAAGATGTTTTTCCTTTTCTAGTTCATCTTTTGCTTCTGCTTTTAAAGAAATTTTAATATGTACTGAGTTGTTTTTATTTTTTATGTTATTGGTTATATATATTGCAAATATATTTTTTTCTATCTGTGGATTGCCTTTATACTCTTAGCAACTGTATTTTGATGAGCATGGTTTTAAATTTTAATGTAGTATACTTATCAGTCTTTCTGTTTTTGCTTAATTTTTTTTTCTTTTGCGTCTTGTATAGGAAATCACTCTGTAGTCCTAAGCTCCTAAAGAGTATATTGGGAATCTATTATACTATATTCTGGAACTCTTTTTGTGTGCTTTTCAAATTTAGGTCTGTGATTCATCTGGAATTGATTGTGTGTGTGTGTGTGTGTGTGTGTGTATGTGTTTGTATTAAAGTAGGAATTTATTTAATTTTATTTTTTCTTACAGATAACTAGTTTTTGCAAGATTTATTGAAAATACTATTTCCTTTAATGTTTTACAGAATTACCATTGTTAAAAGTTCAATGCTGATTTTTATGTGGCAGGCTCAAGCAATCCTCCCACCTCAGTCTCCTAAGTAGGTGAGACTACAGCAAAGAAGCTCATTTTGTGAATTCTATTATGGTCATTCACGTCTTTGCCTTTTCACTAATACAACCTGCTCTTAATTATTGTATCTTATAACTATCGTTGATATTTGTAGAGCAAGTCGTATATTCTTGATTTTTGTCTTCAAGCCGCCTTAGCTTTTTTAGCCCTCCAAACTTCCACAAAAATTTTAGAGTTTGTTTTCAAGTTCCTAAAAAAAAAAAGGAATTTTGTGGTATTTTTATTATAATTGTAGCAAATCTATAGATCAATTTGGAGAGAGTTGATACAATTCCAAAATTAAATTGCCCAACCCATGAGCCTAAAAATATGAAGCATTTTGTTAATTTCTAAATTAACCTTGCACAGGGCCATGCTAATCTCTGTACTGTTCCAACACAGGCTTGTTGAAACTGGAAAATCAGAGTAGGTGACTTAGAAGAATTTGAAGTGGTAGTAAAAAAAATAGAATACTGGAATTTGAGCTTTTGTAGGTGATGCACCTAGTAGTGATGATAATATAAGGAATGCAATCATGGGCATATGAGCTAAAGGAAAGTAGAAGAAATAATTATTATACATGAGAAGCCTGAGCAACTGAAAGTGCAAGATCTAAATTTCACGTACTGTTTTCAACTCATAAAATTAGGATAACAGAAGTACTTACTGCTGAATGTCATTGTAAGTTTTAAATGAGGTAATCTATATAAAGCAGTAAAAATAGAGTGTGGTATATTCTGAGTTTTTTATATTATCCACTATTTAAAAACATTTTGAACTAAATTTCTCTTCTATAATTAAGGCAGGCTCGTTACTCAGAGAGCTTTCTAATCTTGTGTATACTGTAGACATTTAGATGCTTTCCTTTGACCCTGTACTAGACAGCTTTTGAAGCAGGGACAAATGAAATACATGTATGTAAGTTTGTGTTTTTTAATGTACAGTTAATCAATAAACTTAGAAATAGAAATAAATATAGTTTCTGAAGTTACGTGTAAGACAACTATGCATTCTATATATTGTCTCCTTCAGTCAACCATAAATAACATTAAGTCAAAAAATACTAAACTTTAAAACTATTTAAAAAGCACATAGTGAATTGTTTAATATTCAATACCTTCCAAAATACCCGTTTAAATATAGTCTTCTAAAATAAGCATAACCTGTAAAAGCAGAAAAGTACTAATGTTTCCTCTTCATGTGATTTTGTTCTTTTTAAAAAATATAAAAGAAAAAGATAAAAATCAAAACTCTAACTCCACTGAACACTGCATTATAAATGGATGATGTGGCTTCACTTCACAGTAACTATATTCTAAGCATTCTGACCCTAGGTAAGATTAGCATATAATTTACGCAACACAGTTCTTAGAAAGATAACCTAAGAGACAGACCTGCTGATTAAATGTGCACTGCCAGAACAGTCTTACAGCTTTCTTAGAAGGAAAGATTTGTAGTGCAAATTTAGTGCATCTTCAGAAAAGCCCCTTAGAACCATATAGGAAGATGGACATTCCAAATTGTAGTAGTACAAATTTTTAAAAACCGAAGTAGACAAAATCTATGCCCCCCAAAAAAGTAAGCAGTTGAATGAGGGCTACCAATTTTAAATCCTTTCTACTGAATAAACAGTAATATCTTAGAGCCTTGCATCTCGAAGAGCATAACTTAAACTTTCCTAGTCATTCCCAAGATCACTAGATGGGTGAATCAGGGGACGGGGGTGGGGGAACCACTGTGAACATTTTTAAATCAGGAATCAATTTGTGAAAATTAATAGAAATATTTTGGAATTAAAGTATCCAGGAGGACTTAGGCATGACAAATTTGGTAATAACTATTTACTGGTGTACATGCTTATTAGCCTGAACTGACCACATACAGGCCACTGCTTCTACAATATTTTCCTGAATCTGGAATAAAGAACCATAAATGTCCTGCTCACCCACAAGTATATTAATGTCAGACTGCCAGCTACGTTGCCCTCAATCCACTGACAAGGGCATGTTTGAGCCGTATTTAAATTTGTAATTGCTTTCTTCGTTACTTATTTCTTAGAATTCTCAGCATCATGCCAGATTGGTGACTAGCATGTGACTAAATGCTTGACCCTTGTCTGAGTTATGCAAACTTTCTCATTCCTCTGACATTGCTTCTGATTCATCCATTTACGAAATCTTTATTAGTAGCCACAAATGTTCTAGGCACTATGTTGGCAAATGAGTAGACACTCTCCATGGTTTTATAGAATGAATAGTTTGGGGATCATTATTCAGTTCCTACAGCCTATCTCCTCTCTCATCCTCCTTAGTAGCATATCCCACAGCACTTATCACTGCCTTTAAAACAATACATTTTCCGGTAGATATTTATATAATTAAGGAAACTAAAATAAGAGGTTCAAAGGGCGTTAAGAGCATAGAAACTAAAGTTACTGGAAGAAAGCTCTAAATTACTTTTCTGGAGGTGGCGTTCACCTCTTCTTTCTTACCATTTTCTGAGGCTTGAGAACTGCTATGGCAACAAGAAAACTCCCAGAGGGATAGTCATCTGTTCCATATTAGTAATGCTAATGCTGCTCTCCATTAGTTTGGAGAGCCACGTGCTGACTCTGTGAGCAGAGAGAGAAAACCAAGCAGAAGTGTGCGTGATTAGGAGTTATTAATTTATTACCAGGACAAAATAGTCTCATTCTTTTTGCTGCTTGCATCATACATCTGACAGCAGGAGTCCCAGTGCCTGTCATTCATTCTTCCAATGACCCTTACTCTGACTTGAAATTGTTGGTCTTTTCACATTTACTGATTGCATTTTAAGACAAATTAATTTAAGTTAAATAAGGAAATTTCACAAATAAAATTGTAAGATAGTGATTTATCTCTGAGGCATGTGAATAATTTGTCTTTGTGATGAGTTTGATACAGTTTTCTAAATGTACTATTATAATCACTCAGATTTTAATAAATTTTAAAAAGTGCAATATAATTTAAATGGTTGTTCTATGTAATTTTCTGTCTGAATATATATAAATATAAAATAAGCTGATATCAATTTATGTCTATTAGGTTCTCTGCTTTTGTTAAAAAAAAAAGCCCAGTTTGCAATGGATTAAATCAGATGGTGCAATTTTCAAATAAAGATTTTTTTAAATAAACAAAAGAAGAAGAGTAGTAGAATGCAAATAAAATTGGCTATCCCATACCCACTGGCCTGTCCCTATAATTTGTGGCCTCTCCCAGTGTGGACATCTTACACGGTGGGTGGTTACATAGCAGGATCATCCCTGAAGCTGAGTTGAGTTCAGTGAAGTTGGAAAAGAAGGGAACATTCTCTAGAGAATCTAAGAATGCAGCTTGTATACTATGCAAAAGAGGTTCTAAGCACACAGGACAGAGAGTAGGAATAACGGATGGCAGAGAAATGAAACAAATAATTTCTAGATGAGAACTTCTGAAAGACTGAAAAATAAAGCAGCCTCTATTTTCATAGAACCAGAGATGGTAGAGGTATGAGGAACAGTAGAAGGCTTCAACATTCCAGATGGAAATCGGACACATAGTAATCTCTTTATGAGTATTCATCTCATGAAAGAATAATGTTATTTCAATTATAATGTTAACCCGGATGGTGGCATAACAACTTCTGACTAGTGAACCAAATATAATGTAAGATGATGTAAAAGGCTAAGAACAGTATCTGACACATAGAAAGTTCTATGGAAGTGTTGACTGTTACTGTTATAGCTATTTTTATTATAATTACTAGTATTATCAGCTTCCTTACCTGGTTTGGAAAAAAAGTAACATTGTCTGGTGAAAACTATGGGCCCAAACAGGCATATGAAAAAATGGGAAATGCAAATCGAAGCCACAATGTGATACCACCTTACTCCTGCAAGAATGGCCATTATCAAAAAATCAAAAAATAATAGATGTTGGCGTGGATATGGTGAAAAGGGAACACTTTCACACTGTTGCTGGGAATGTAAACTGGTACACCTACTAGGAAAAACAGTGTGGAGATTCCTTAAATAACCAAAAGTAGATCTGTCACTTGATCCAGCAATCCCACTACTGGGTATGTACCCAGAAGGAAAGAAGTCAACATATGAAAAAGATATTTGCACACGCACGCAAGTTTATAGCAGCATAGTTTGCAATTGCAAAAATATGAAACCAGCTCAAATTCCCATAAATCAACGGGTGGATAAAGAAAGTGTGGTATATATACACCATAGAATACTACTCAGCCATAAAAAAGAATGAAATAATGGCACTCACAGCAACCTGGATGGAATTGGAGACCATTATTGTAAGTGAAGTAACTCAGGAATGGAAAAACCAAGCATTGTATGTTCTCACTCATAAGTGGGATCTAAGCTGTGTGGACACAAGGCATAAAAATGACACAATGGACTTTAGGGACTCGGGGAAAAAGTAGGAGGGTGGTGAGGGATAAAAGACTACATATTGGGTACGGTGTATACTTCTCAGATGATTGATGCACCAAAATCTCAGAAATCATCACTAAAGAACTATTCATGTAACCAAACACTACCTGCTCCCTGAAAATCTATTGAAATAAAAAATAAATTAAAAAAAAAGAAAAACATGGGCCCTCTGAAAGGGGCTAGGGTTGATCTTGATGGGTGGCTTACAGAAGGAAAACGTGACTATTTGGGGAGTTGTTAACTCTCAGGACCCTTACCTATATAGTAAAACCACACTCATTGCAACAAGTAGAAAGACTGTACCTGATTTTTCTACTTGTAGAATCACTCTGCCAGATATTGAATGGAGATACTTTCTACAATGTGTTAGCTTTTTCAGGAGCTCACTTTGAGGGCATCTTGAGAAAAACAATATATATTATCAATATGAGTAACACAATACTGTCCTATATTTATATATTCAAATTAACAATTAATGACAAGTTCTCAACTATTTGCAAATAGGGAAAAACTTAATTATTCCTATTTTAGAGATGTGCAAACCAAGGTTCAGAGAGGTTACCTCATTTGATTGATGGCAACAATAACTCTGGAGGCACTGAGGCTAAAACTAAAATCCTTTGCTAACAAATTTATTCTTAGTAATCAGCAGGTACTTATGAAACATTCTCTAGGGACTTTAATATCATTTGGGAAATAGTTTATTTTTTTTTTCCCTCACTGATTTAGCTAGATGAAGAAAAAAAGACACAAAGGAGAAAACACATTTGATATAAATTAATTATTTGCAGAATGACAAAGTTTCCTCTTGTATAAATAAATGATAATAATAACAATAGCAGTTAAACATACAGCTCTTACCATATGCCAAACATTCTAAGCATTTTATATACATTTGTTTAAACTTCAAAGGAAGCCATGAATGCAGTATTATCATCTCAACTTGACATGTTGGGAAACTAAGGCACAGAAAGATCAACTGATTTGTCCACCATCACACAAACAGAAAATGAGAGTGCCAGGATTCTAACCCAGGCTATTCAGCTCCAGAGTTTGTGCTCTTAGCCATGAACATGAGCCCACCAATTCTTTAAACCTGGCATCTGGTATCTGGGTTCCAGAATACTATTTTACTTTAAGGAAGCAAATTTTTTTTTCCTAGTTATGTTATTTTATTTTATTTTTTGAGACAGAACTCTGTCACCCAGGCTGGAGTGCAGTGGCTCAATAACAGCTCACTACAATCTCCACCTTCCCGGGTTCAAGCGATTCTCGAACCTCAGCCACCTGAGTATCTGGGATTACAGGCGTGTGCCACCGCGCCCTGCTGATTTTTATATTTTTAGTAGAGATGGGGTTTCGCCACTTTGCCCAGGCTGGTCTCAAACTCCTGACCTCAAGTGATTCACCCGCTTCGGCTTCCCAAAGTGCTGGGATTACAAGCATGATCAGTGTCAGGCCTCTGGTAATTTTATTTTAATTATTTTGTATCTTTTCTAAGGAATTGAGTTTTGCATTTAAATTATTCCAAGTTGGCTAGAATATGTTATATTGTACATATAGATCCACAAATGGTTTCAAACCATTACAGTGTTTTTGAAAATATTAGATAGCCTTCAAGTATGGGTGTCCATTGGATTAAATAAATAAACTGCACATTTGATCGTGTGAGAAGCCACATGTTTTATATTATAAAGGCAAGCTGCTACTCAAAAGTATGGCAAGGCTGCTGATGTATAGCTCAACATCCAGATCTTTGATTTACTCTTTAACTTATATGACTTAAAAGTCTCTTACAAATATAAATTGGGAGCCCACTCTTCTACTTCAGAGATATGAGAAACTGCTCTGTAAATAAATTCATTATTCAACTGTTTTAGCCTATAAACAAGCAACTTCATATGATTCCAACTTAATAAAATCATATATGCCAAATTCACTGAGGGTAGAGTGTTTTGTTGTTTTTACTTCTTGTTTCCTGTTATATACCTAGCAGTATCCCAAACAGTGCTTTAACATAAGTAATAATAAATTTTGTTTAGTTAGAATAAACACAGTCAGTAGAAAAAAGTACAAATTGAGGTTAATTAACAACTTTAATTAGCAATGAAAACAATGGCTTAGATTGAGCAGTCACTGTGTACTAACTCGTCACTGAGTTCAGCACTTCAGCCCTATGAAGAGAGTAATAGTATCTGTCCACCTTTTATAGTAATTCAAATATTTAAGCACTTTCTCAAATTAACAGAGCTAGCAAATTATGCCTTCTTCCTATCACAGCAGTCACCATGTCTGCTCTTATCTTACATTTTATTTTTTGCTTTTTTTTTCCTGTGTCCTCCTGCCATAATATTAAAAATACATATATATAAGGTCAGGGATTCATCTGTTTTGTTTTCTGT
This sequence comes from Mandrillus leucophaeus, assembly GCF_000951045.1. Taxonomy (NCBI): domain Eukaryota; kingdom Metazoa; phylum Chordata; class Mammalia; order Primates; family Cercopithecidae; genus Mandrillus; species Mandrillus leucophaeus. The sequence goes on along the minus strand of NW_012109997.1, from coordinate 732,567 downwards.
TTTATCTACAGTATCCAAAATCTGGCCCTTGGTGGGTACCTTCTGAATAACTGCTGGATAAATAAATGAATTATAAATTATAAATAAATGAATAAACTAATAAATAAATAAATAAATTACACCTGAGCCCAGGCCTATTTGATTCCAGTGCCTAGTTCTCAATGACTGTATACTGTCTGTGAAACAGAACCATGAAAGGATCTTACTGAATACCCTCACCCTAAGAGAGCAAAGGTGATCAGGTAACAGTGTCTTTCCCTAGGTTCTCATGGCTAAAGACATGACAGAAAATGAATGGGGCCCCGTTTTGGAGTCACAGTTGTGGGTTTAACATTATAGAATAACACCAGCTATTGGTATCATTGATTAAACCAGATTGCAAAGATGGAAACACAGAAGAAAACCCTGAATTAAAAAAAAAAATCCCTTTATTTATTTATAAACTAATTTAATTTAAACTGAAGAACAAAGATTCTTTTGCTATTACTCTAAACTTGTTGGTTACTGTATACCATTATTACTCTTGAGATCTTCCTATTATTTTAAAATTGTGAGCTCTATGAAGTTAAAATTAGTAAAGCGATTTGAGTCTCTGTATTTCCCAGTTGGTTTTCCTTTAACCTGAATAATTTGCATGCACACACTCAGGGTTTTGATTCAGTAGTTTTAATGCTAGTTATGAAACAATCAGGTTCTAGCACCAAGTTAATAAGCAGAGACTGCAGTAGTGTTACAGCAACAGGGCTTTGGTGGCATCCCAAAGAAATCAAAAGCAAAGATAATAATGTTTTGTTAGATTCAAGCTGTGTGGTTGTTTAGAGTGAGTGTGTTCTATACTCCTTGTCTAAAGTCAGTCTAGGTATCTCCCTATTCATATGTTTCTCGATGGCACCTTGCAATTATAACTAACTGTGTTCTCCTCTGTGCAATTGTTGTCATAGAGCCTCCTTCCAGCTGCTACTTTACAGATAAGTTTGTTTGGAGCCTGATTCCATAGCAAACAGATTGAAGAAATCATCTATATTAGTTTTGCAAAGTAATACAGGCCCTGAAAGATACATATGGGAAAAAAGCATAAATAAAAATGGAATATATGATATATTATTTATGTGCTTCCCCAGACTACTGTTATCCATGGTGCCATTCTAACAAACTTAAAGTCGGTATCAAAACAAAACAAAACAAAACAAAAAAAACACCTCACTGATATGCTGTGTAATGGTTACCACTTTCTTCTCATGGCAAGCCAAAGAGGATGTCATCTTTGTTTCCCATCAAAGTAAATGCCAATTACTAATGACTTATTTGCCAAAAGTTTTCCAAAATTATTTCTAATCCTTTTTACAAATGTGTAAGTGGCAATAATGTTGCCCATTAAGAAGCAAAGGGGCTGGGCACGGTGGCTCACGCCTGTAATCCCAGAACTTTGGGAGGCCGAGGCAGGCAGATCACCTGAGGTCGGGAGTTCAAGACCAGCCTGATGTACATGGTGAAACCCCATCTCTATTAAAAATACAAAAATTAGTTGGACCCGGTGGTGCGTGCCTGTAGTCCCAGCTACATGGGAGGCTGAGGCTGGAAATCCCTTGAACCTGGGAGGCAGAGGTTGCAGTGAGCTGAAATTACACCACTGCACTCCAGCCTAGGTGACAGAGCCAGACTCTGACTCAATAAAAAAAAAAAAAAAGGAACAAAGGAGTTTGCCTGGAGTCACATTACTAGGTATGGAACCCTAATTTGTCTGACTACAAGGCGTACACGCTAACATTTACTTAAAATGCATAGCAGATAGCTTGCTATTGATGAGTATCCAGTCTTTTATTTAGTAAGGCCTGCTTCTAGGTCACGTGAAAAATGTGTTAATGAATGCTTTTGGGTGATGATGATGAGCTTCATGTCTCTCATTTGTGCTTCTTTTCTGAAAGTGTACATATATTCTCTTTTTATCCTTGTTATGTTTTAGTATATATCTTTCTTTTAATAGTCACATTAGGAAAGAATAAAGAAATAAAGGATTGTCTTTCATGAAGAAGTAAAATACAACTATATCCAACTGTTTGGAGACGGGAGTGTGGATTACCTCTTCATAACACAGCCAGTTCTTCCATTCATTCAGGGTATTCAGTGCCTGCTGTGAAACAGACACTATGCCAGGAAAGATACTGATCAATGAAAAAAAAACTGTCACATCAAGAGACTCCCTTTATCTTATGAAAGTAACACTCCGTGCTTTCAAGAAAAACTTACTTCAAAATGTAACTAAATCTCTATTATTTTGCATGGTAATATAGCATAGTGTAGTAAAATTTACAGTCTTTGAGCCCAGGCAGACTCAAGATCTAACCACTTCTCTGTTACTCTTTCTTTGATAAGCTCAACTGGGAAAAAATATTCAATTTCCCTAGGTCTCCATAACATCCTCTGTATTATGGAGACTATGGAGTTTGACTGTTCTGATTATTATATCACAGTGTGTGTGTGTAAAGAAACTGGCATGTTACTGATGCTATTATTATTATTGAGACAGTACTTTACACAAATTCTAGTGAAACTTTTAAATTTTTTGGCAATCAACATTGATCAAGTAGTTTCTCAGTGACATCCTTACATTACAAAGCAAGGCAGACATAGTGCCCAGAAGTCCTGATCTTACTTTGTCTAAAAAAAAAAAAAAAACTGATGGAGATAATATGCCCTTAACCAGGGCTAGGCTCTGATTTTTGTTTTCTGTTTCTCTTCATTATTCAGAAAATCTAAAATTATATCAGAAACTATGTACGGAATGTGAATATTAAAGTGATTTTTTTTAATTGACAATGTAATGGATGACTTGCAGTAAGAAAAATGTGGGGATTAGCCAGTTTCTAAAGTTGGGAACTCCCTGCCTTTTTATCTGCCTTCCTGGTTTCATATTAACAAGAACAGTTAGATCAAAATGCCGTAACTGCAGCGGTAATTCACAGCCACACATTATCACTTAGATCTTTCTTCTGCTTCAGAGCCCAGAAATGGCAGTCAGCTGATGTTAAAGGACTCTGGATCATTTGGAACCGTCTGTATAACCTTGATCTCGCCTATCTCAGGGAGCTATTATCACACTATTGTCCCTGAATGAACACTCAATTTCTGAAGTAGTTTGACTCCTGTGGATTCGGGGGAGGTCATGCTTAGGGGAGCCATTCTTTCTGAATTAAATCTTCTAATCCTCAGACCCCTTGCTTCTATCGTTAGGAAGCAGAGACCTTGACATATTCACGGTGGAATCTATTAGGTGCTGCCTTTTCTGTAGACATCTTTAAATGTATCTTTTACTTTTTGGATTTTCTTTTGATAACCCTAATCCCTATCTTTTTCTTTTTTCTTGTAATTATTTATATCTAAGATTCAAGCCAGGCTCATTTTGCCATGATACATTTGGATGTAACATGATAATGATGAAAAGTGATGAAAATTCTTAATCAATATACTGCACCCAGGCTTGATTGGTAAAGTCAAATTGGATTCTGGGGCTAATTTTTCATTTAAAATGCTAATATAAATGGAAATTCCAGTGAATAATAATGTTGCCAGATCAGAAAATTGTTTCTGGGTATAATATTCCCTTTTGACATTTATTTATTTATTATGGACAAATATCAAATTGTAACTACAACAATATTTCAGACATTCCCTAGTCTTTAAAAAGTTATGTGTTTTTTTTTAAAGAATATGATAAGGAGACATTAACATAGCTGCTTTATAGTGTTTATGACTATTAGAGGCAATTAAGTTAATTTTTAATATACTTTTTAGAAATTTTATAAAAATACAGTATAGTGTTAAACAATTGAAGAAAAGAAGACATTTTTAAGAAGCTTACACTAGATTTAGAAAAATGGTGTACCATGGTTGTAAAGCAGAGACAACTCATTTTCTAACCTACTTTGATACTCATACATCAAGTGATTTGGCATCCAACATAAAAACTGCAGGCCACCCATCTACAAAATGTGTTTCTCCATTATATCTGGAAACTCTTTCTCATTATATTTGATACAGAACCATAGAATTCTATCTTATGGAAAATCTTCAATCTCAGTTCACTCACACACATAGTATGTTTTCTCGCATACAGTGGGAGAAAAAGCCTGGAGAAAGTAATCATTTCATATTAAACCAAAACAACTTTTAGAAAATATTTTCACTATTGACATAATAGAACGCTGTAATGAGATCAGTATAGTGAGGGGAAGAGTCTGAATTTTAACACTCTACTCTACCACTAAGCCTTGGGTGACCTGGGACTAATAACTGAACTCCTCTTCACATCAGTTTCCTTGTCTCTAAAAATGAGGTTACTCAATAATCATTTTTGTCTTCAATTATATTATACCACATGCTTTTAAGTTTTGTCAGAAGGAGAAAAGATTGAGTGTTTTTCTCAGGACTTGGAGCAGGCAGACTGAGAATTTCAGCAGCAATCCTTTGACTTCAGCATGCAAGATTCTCACATCTGCCTTCTCTAAAGGTCTTCCAATGTACTAGCAAAGATCACAGGGGTCAGCTCAAGGTGGCAGTAATCCATGTCCTCACCATGTCACCTGGTTTCATTAGTTTCTTTTTTATCTTTCTTCCATTTGATAATTACCTTTTCCATTCTAAGATTTATTTTATAAAAGGGAGAAGTGTAAAGATTATCTTACTGATTATTACCTGCCAATCAAGCATATTTTGTGTAATTTTTCTTTCATAAATAATTGCAAGTGCAAAATACTTAGGCAGAGCATTTCTCAAATGATAGAGGGCCTCTGAAATTCTGTTCCTTCATAAAAAGCAGAAAAAACACTAACAAAAATTTTCAAAATCAACGTCATCATAACTCTAGAAACTAACCAAAGGATTGTCATCAAGGATAATTTAAAAATGACTAAATATTCATAAAACAGTAATCTTTGGAGCTTGACCTACTTTCCTACCTCTTACCTTGCCTCTGTGGTAGGCATGAATACCAGCATTCTCATAATTACAGTAGCTGAAAAACCAGCAGATGAGCAATTACTGGAGGGGAGTAGAATGTATTTGGAGCATACCCAGACCCCTATCTCTAGAGAATTGTCACTATTTTATCTGAAAGCTCTCCAGAAAAGCGTAATTCATAGGGTTGGTCTTTATTTGACCTTCTCAGAGCTCTCTCAGTGTGCACAACTCTATCCCTAGGGTATTTGTTGAAAATAATCAATGTCAATGTTAGTCATTGTGGGTTCCCAAGACAGTGATAGCAGTTGGAGGTAACAACAGAAATTATATATAGATTAGATATAGGTATAGATATATGAAAAACTAAGGAATAATATGCCCATAGAGGGCTTTGAAAAGTTCCAACATATTCCTGAAAATATAGAAGGTCATATACATGTGTAGAACTATGCACATATCCGAGGAAGAATAAGAAAACTCTATTCGCCTACCTCTAACTGATTTTGAAGCTCTGTATAAGCAGGAAGTGAAAGATAAGGAAGACTTGTAAACTTCCCTCTGGACTACTGAAGACATGCCCCAACGCACACACAGAGCCCCTTGGTAATGGCTGGGAGAATTATTGGTTCAAAATATTGAATAAAATCTGTTTTTAATAACTGTCTAACTACTAAGATAACTAAGCAGAGACTTTAGTAGCCAAACATAACAAGGAATATTGTCTTCATAGAATTAGTCTAGGAAAGTCACTAAAGGAACAAACAGAAACAGCAGCAGTAACACAAAGCACAACAAATCCTGGCAGTTAGCTGGGTGTCAGAGCTACCACATTATATTCCTTAAAATGTAAAGTTTTCAACAACAGAAAATAATGCAAAACTCACCAAATATAACCCATACATGGGATAAAAATAAGTCAAAAAAATTATCCATAAGAAAATCTGGATACTGGACTTACTAAAACAAATACTTCAAATCAGCCATTTTAAGTATGTTTAAAGAACTAAAATTAAATGTCTAAAGAATTAAAGGATAGTATAAGTATGATGTCTTACCAAATTAATATTATTAATAAGCATATAAATATTATTTTTAAAGAACCAAATAGAAATTTTGAATAACAGAAATGAAACATTCATTAATGGCATTCAAAGATAACTTTGAACTGGCAGAAGAAAGAATCAATAAACTTGAAGATAGGTCAACTTAAATTGTCCAATGTAAGGAACTGAAAGAAAAAAGAATGAGAAGAAAGAATTGGGTCTCTAAGACCTAAGTATAACACCTAAAAATGCATATCAAATTGTACTAAAAATTGTTTATCAGGAGTCTCAGAAGGAAAGAAGAGAGAGCAGAAACAGTATTTGAACAAATAATGACCCAAAACTTTTTGAGAAAAAGTATTCACCTATGCATCCTCAAAAAACTTCAGTAGTGTTATAAAGATATACACATGGACACATTCTAGTAAAGCTGCTGAAAGCCAAATCCAAAAGAATTTTGAAAATATCAAGAGAAAATCTAGTCGTCATATACAAGGGATCTTCAGGAAGATTACTATCTGACTTCTCTACAGAAACCATGGAGACTAGAAGACAGTAGGACAACATATCCAAAATATGAAAAGAAAAAGTCTGCAAGCTACACTACCTTTCAAGAGTGAAGGAGATATTAAGACATTCCTAGATAAACAAAAACTAAGAGCATTCATAGCTTATAGATCTACCCTAGGAAAAAACATAGGAAATTCTTCAGACTGAAATGAAAAGGCAGTAGATACTAACTCAAATGTGTACGATAATAACACAATGGAGGACCGGCATACGGAGCTATACAGAAAGAATATTTTTCTATACAATTGAAATAAAGTTTATATTAATCGAATTAAATTGTTTTTAGTTAAAATATTAATTGTAATCTCCAGGTAAACTATTGTGATAATAAGTCATAACAAATACAGTCAGAGAAACAAGACGTGTTTCTAGGCAGATAGAATAGACAAACTTGTTCCTATTCCTCTCTTTAAGTACAACAAAGAAATCTCAACAGTATATGTAAAACAAACAAAAGAAAATTCTGAAAAGTGAAGACAAAAAGAAAACAGCTACCTTGGAGTCCAAAGAACAGTATGGTGGTGACTTCCCTAGGTTTTCTTTTTGCCTTATAGATCTCATATTTGGAGCTTAGAAAGCCAGCCAATGAGTGGAGATTAAAAACAACAACAGCAGCAGAAGTCAGCTTTTTCTAGCCATAGGAAAGAATACCCTAGCAAAACAGGCAATGTATAACAACCATTGCTCTACTGCAGCCAAGCACTACAGAATTAAACTTGGTAACACTCCCATTTTACATTAGGAAAAGATGAATGTGGACCCTAGACTTCTATTCCTATGAAGCTACAATGAAGTGCCCTGGAATGGTGCATTTCTGCTGGAATGGTATCAAAGAAAACCAAGGAAGGAGTTGGGACTTTCATCCCCAATAGTCAGCAGTAAGACCTCATCACCAGAGGTGTCAACAGAAAAACTGTGTAGAGATTAAACTTCCACATTCACTCAACATAACAAACTACCCTTTCCACTCCTCAAAGGAGTGGCGTCAGAAGAAGCCTAGTAGGGATTCACGACTTTTACCATTCCCCAGTGATAATGACTCCTATGTCAGTGTCAGTGGTGATCTTATGAGATAGCCTACTCAGCAGTAATAATGACAATCTCTTGGTGTATCAATGCAGGCTCAGTTGGGAATCTACTCTTCTGCCTCCTCCTGGAAGTGATGAAAGAGTACATCCCCTTTCCCAGCTCTATTGGTGTCACAGAAAAGCAGCTGAAAATGAAAGATTTAGGTAAGATTCAGAATCTCTAACATATTATTAAAATGTTCAGATTTAAACTTAAAAGTCACTTGTGAGCAAGAACCCTAAAGGTCTCCACTGATTGAAAACGATCAATCAATAGCTGTCAACACCAACAATACAGAGACATTAGAATTACCTGGCAAAAATTTTAAAACAGCCATGATAAAAATGCTTCAACAGCAATTGCAAATATTCTTGAAACAAATGAAAAATTAGAAAGCCTCAGGAGAAAAATAGAAAATCTCATTAAAGAAAGATAAAATATAAAGAAGAATAAATAAATATGTTAGAACATAAAAATTCAATAATTATAATTTAAAACATCTAAGTGGATGAACTCACTGGCAAAATGTAGAACAAATAGAAATATCAGTAAACTAGAGAAAGAACAGTAGAAATTATTATTTTAAAACAAACAACAAGGATAACATAGACTGAAAAAATATTGAGACAAGTAGGATTACAACAAAAGATGTTCAATTCATGTCATTTGGGTTCTGAAAGGAAAGGGGAAAGAAGACAGGGCTAAAAATGATTTAAAAAGTAATAACTAAAATTCTCCCAAATAATATTTCTATTTAATATCACTACAGACAAATCAAAATGAAATTCTAAAACATACTCAAGTAGTATATAGGAAGACAGAAAAAGAAAACAGTGAAATTAAAAAGAAGGAAGAACAAATTATATACTTAATGCTCTTACATATCAATATTTACAATATCAGAAAGAAATACGTGAAATTCACTATTATGTGGAAATTAAGCAACATACTCTTAAATAACCAGTTAGAAAAACTAGATGAAACTGATGATTTTTTAATAAAAATAAACTACAAAAAAAGATGCAAGAAGAAAAAGGCAAGCCTAACAAATTAATAACAGGCAAAGAGATGGAATTAGTAACTATAAATGCACTTTGCTTCCCCAACCATGTCCAAAAAAAAAAGCACAGCCTCAGATAGTTTCACTGGTGAATTTTACCAAATGTTTAAAGAAAACTTAACATGAGTTATTCACAAACACTTCCAAAGCAGAAGACAAAGGAATACTCTTCAGTTCATTCTGAATCCAATATTATTCTGATATCAAATATAACTGTGATTTTCACCTTTACTTTTCCAACAACCTAATACAAAAAAAGAATATCAGACAGAAATACAAAATATGTTAATGAAAATATTACTCAACACTAAGAGATAGAATGGAACTTTCTCAGCTTGAGGAAGAACATCTACAAAAAAAACCCACAGCAAGCATAATACTTAATAATAAAAGAGGGAATATTTGCCCCTAAGAGGGAAAACAAGACAACAATGTTTACTTTCATTCTATTAAACTTTGTGTCTATTCAACCATTATATTGGAGGCTATAACCAGAAAAATTAATCAAGGAAAATCAATAAGATACATACAGATTCAAAAGGATCAAATAAAACTACCTATTTGCAGATAACATAAAATTGAATATAAAAAATCATAAGTAATCTATGAAAAACTATTAGATTTGTAAATGAACTCATCAAGTTTTCAGGACATAAGTTCAAAATATGAAATTCAGTTGTATTTTTACGTACTGGCATGAAAAGTCTAAAATGTAATTTTAAAGCAATTCTATTTACTATAGCATTGAAGAATAAGATTGCCACAAGCTTAACAAAAGTAGTACAAACTTGCACACTGAAATACAACATGAAGGAGAGAGCTGCATTGGACTTAATATTAAGATGGCAATATTCTCCAAATTGACTTGGACATTTATAGCAATTCCTATAAAAAAATCTGCTGACTTTTTTTGTAGACATTGGCAAACTGATCTTAAAATTCATTTGGAAATTCAGAAGACCTAGAATAGCCAAACACTGTAGAAAAACAAAGCAAAACAAAATTAAAGAACTTATGCTTCCAGATGTCAACACTTTTTTACAGTGCTATAGTCATCAAGACAGTGTGTTATGGCAAGATCAAAGGAATAGAATTAGGAATCAAGGAATAAACCGTCACAGTTATTGCTTTTCAATTGTTTTTCAACATAGATGTGTGGTTTGTGCTTCTATAACATAATTCCCAAGACTTAGTAATTTATAAACAATGGAAATTTATTTGTTAAGTTCTGGAGGCTGGAAAGTCCTAGATTAAGGTGCCAGCATTTAGTAAGTAAAAGCTGATAAGATAGAGTGTAGAGGCTGACTTCTCACATGGCAAAAAAGATGAATGCTGTGTCCTCACATGGTGAAAATCAGAAGAATAAAAAAGTGTCTTTAAAAGTTGTTAATCCCATCCATGGGGGCAAAGAGCCATCATGTCCTAATTCTCTCCTAAAGACTCTTAACACTTTTGCATTGCAGATTAAGTTTCAGATGAATTTTGCAGGGAACATAGGCATTCAAATCATAGCAGATGTCAAGACAATATACTGGGGAAAGAATAGTTTGTTCAAGGAATGGTTCTGTAATAACTTAATATTACATACAAAAGAATGATGTTGTGCCCCAGCCTCACACCATGTAGGGAAATTAACTCAAAATTGATGATAAGCCTAAGGGTAAGAGCTGAAAATGTTAAACTCTTAGAAGAAATTATAGGTGTAAATCTTCGTGACTTTTTTTTTCACTTTAAATTCTGGGATACATGTGCAGAACATGCAGGTTTGTTACACAGGTATACATGTTCCATGGTGGTTTGCTGCACCTATCAACTCAACATCTAGATTTTAAGTCCCACATGCATTAGGTATTTGTCCTAATGCTCTCCCTCTCCTTGCCCCCAGCTCCCTGTGAGGCCCCAGTATGTGCTGTTCACCTTCCTGTGTCCATCTGTTCTCATTGTTCAACTCCCACTTATGACTGAGACTGAGAGGTGAAGCCAG
>NW_012109997.1:704241-721836 GCF_000951045.1 Mandrillus leucophaeus | reverse complement strand
TGTCTAGCTAAAGGATTGTAAATGCACCAATCAGCACTCTGTAAAAATGTACCAATCAGCGCTCTGTGTCTAGCTAGAGGATTGTAAATGCACCAATCAACACTCTGTAAAAATGCACCAAACAGCACTCTGTGTCTAGCTAAAGGATTATAAATGTACCAATCAGCACTCTGTAAAATGGACCAATCAGCAGGACATGGGTGGGGCCAAATAAGGGAATAAAATCTGGCCACCCAAGCCAGCAGTGACAACCCTCTTGGGTCCCCTTCCACACTGTGGAAGCTTTGTTCTTTCACTTTTCACAATAAATCTTGCTGCTGCTCACTCTTTGGGTCAGCACTACCTTTATGAGCTGTAACATTCACCAGGAAGGTCTGCAGCTTCACTCCTGAAGTCAGCAAGACCATGAACCCACTGGAAGGAAGAAACTCCAGACACATCTGAACATCTGAAGGAACAAACTCTGGAAATACCATCTTTAGGAACTGTAACACTCACCATGAGGGTCTGTGGCTTCATTCTTGAAGTCAGCAAGACCAAAAGTCCAAAAGAAGGAATAAATTCTGGACACATTTTGGCGACCACGATGGGACTATCACCAAGCAGTGAGTACCATTGGACCCCTTTTGCTTGCTATTCTGTCCTATTTTTCCTTAGAATTCAGGGGCTAAATATCAGGCACCTGTCGGCCAATTAAAAGTGAATAGCACAGCCACTGGACTAAAGACATGGGTGTCAGGCTTTCTGGTAAAATGTGCTCTAACAACCTCTGACTCTTCGGATTTGGGAGCATTGATTTTCCTGGAACCAGCTTCTGCTTTTCCTGTAATTTTGGGCTGAGCTGAGGGTCAACAGAGAGGAAAGCCATTTAGCTCCGGGGTCCTGACAACAAGTTGGTTGACCCTGAGGCCATGAGCGGAACTCTCAAAGTTACGCCCAAGTGAGACTGGCCTGTCTACCTATCTATCCTGACCCTCACCTCCTGGGTCTTAATGCCTGTCAGACAACCTTCCTCTCACCTCTCTTCTCCAAAGCTAGTCCTGCTTCTAAAAACCTCTCCCTTTCTCTGGTGCTTTTCTAGTTTCTCCTATAAGAATGATAAACTCCAGGACTCTATTCCCTTCTTTAGGCACATGGACTTACCAATCAGAAAGACATAATCTTTGTCCAAAGCTCCATCTGGGGGTGCGGGGGGGAGGAACTATCTTATCTGGAATTTTAGGATCCCTCCTCAGAATAGCAGGCCTAACAAAAGCTATTCCTGAAGCTAGGATATGGGGAGCTTCAGAAATGATATCCTTTCTATTCAAGTGAGGACAAAATGTGTTACTCTTCTAACCCTGGAGATCCTTTCCCTCCCTCAAGGTATGGCCCTCCACTTCATTTTGGGGGCATAACATCTTTATAAGACAGTGGTAAGGTCCCATTACTAACAGGAGAACACTTAGGACTCTAACAGGTTTTCAAGAATGTGTCAGTGAGGGCCACTAAATCCAATTTTTCTCGGTTCTCTTTGTGGTCTAGGAGGACAGGCAAGGGTGAAGGTTCTCGAGGATGCTTTGGTAAGGGCCACTAAATCTGACCTTCCTCGGTCCTCCTTGTGGTCTAGGAGGAAAACTAGTGTTTCTGCTGCTGCGTCGGTGAGCACAACTATTCTGATCATCAAGGTCCACAGACCGTCGCAGGTTCTTTGGCGGGAGACAAACAAAAAACAAAACTGCAGGTGGTTTTGTCTTTCAGATGGGAAACACTCAGGCATCCACAGGCTCACCCTTGAAATGCATCCTAAGCCATTGGGACCAATTTGACCTGCAAACCCTGAAAAAAAGGCAGCTCAATTTTTTCTGCACCATGGCTTGGTCCCAATATTCTCTCTCTGATGGGGAAAAATGGCCACCTGAGGGAAGTATAAATTACAATACTATCCTGCAGCTTGACCTTTTCTGTAAGACGGAACACAAATGGAGTGAAATACCTATGTCCAAGCTTTCTTTTCATTGAAGGAGAATACAGAACTATGCAAAGCTTGCAATTTACATCCCACAGGAGGACGTCTCAGCTTACCCCCATATCCTAGCCTCCCTATATCTCCCCCTTCTATTAATGATAATCCTCCTCTAATCTCCCCTACCTAGAAGGAAATAAGCAAAGAAATCTCCAAAGTACCACAAAACCCCCGGGCTATGGGTTACGTCCCCTTCAAGCTGTAGGGGGAGAGGAATTTGACCCAACCTGGGTACATGACTCCTTCTCCCTCTCTGATTTAAAGCAGATTAAGGCGGACCTGGGGAAGTTTTCAGATGATCCTGATAGGTACATATATGTCCTACAGGGTCTAAGGCAAACCTTGGATCTCACTTGGAGAGATGTCATGCTGTTGCTAGATTAAACCCTGGCCTTAAATGAAAAGAATGCAGCTTTAGCTGCAGCCTGAGTTTGGAGATACCTGGTATCTTAGTCAAGTAAATGATAGAATGACAGCTGAAGAAAGGAGCAAATTCCCTACCAGTCAGCAAGCCGTCCCCAGTGTGGATCCCCACTGGGACCTCAACTCAGATCATAGGGACTGGAATCGCAAATGTCTGTTGACCTGTGTTCTAGAAGGACTAAGGATACTTAGGAAAAAGCTGATGAATTATTCAATGATGTCCACCATAACTCAGGGAAAGGAAGAAAATCCTTCTGCCTTCCTTGAGAGGCTATGGGAAGCCTTAAGAAAATATACGCTCCTGTCACCCAATTCCCTCAAGGGTCAATTGATTCTAAGAGATGAGTTTATTACCCAATCAGTCACAGATATCAGGAGAAAGCTCCAAAAGGAGCCCTGCATCCTGAACAAAATCTGGAGGCATTATTAAATCTGGCAACTTCAGTGTTCTATAATAGGGACCAAGGGGAACAGGCCAAAAAGAAAAAGCAAGATCAGAGAAAGGCCACAGCCTTAGTCATGGCCCTTAGAAAAACAAACCTTGGTCATTCAGTGAGGACAGAAAATGGAGCAGGCCAATCACCTGGTAAGGCTTGTTATCAGTGTGATGTGCAAGGACACTTTTAAAAAGATTTTCCAATAAAACTACCCTCTCACCCATGTCCACTATGCCAAGGCAATCACTGGAAGGTGCACTGCCCCAGAGGACAAAGGTTCTCTGGGCCAGAAGCCCCCAACCAGATAATCCAACAAGAACTTGCCCAAGGCAAGCGCCAACTTGTGTCATCACGCTCATTGAGCCCCGGGTACATTTAACCATTGAAGACCAGGAAATTGACTTCCTCCTGGACACTGGCATGGCGTTCTCAGTGTTTATCTCCTGTCTTCGGCTGCCCTCAAGGTCCATTATCATCTGAGGAATCCTGGGACAACCTGTAACCAGGTGTTTCTCCCACCTCCTGAGTTGTAATTGAGAGACTTTGCTACAGATAGTAAGTATGCTTATCTAATCCTACATGCCCATGCTGCAATATGGAAAGAAAGGGAGTTCCTAACCTCTGGGGGAACCCCCATTGAATACCACAAGGAAATCATGGAGTTACTGCATGCAGTGCAAAAACCCAAGGAGATGGCAGTCTTACACTGCTGAAGCCATCAAAAAGGGGAAGGAGAGAGGAGAACAGCAGCATAAGCAGCTAGCAGAGGTAGGGAAAGACTAGCAGAAAGGAAAGAGAGAAAGAGGCAGAAAGAGAGAGAGAGAGAGAGACAGAGAGAGGAAGAGACAGAGACAGAAAGTCAAAGAGAGAAGGAAAGAGAGGAAGAGACAAAGAAGGAGCCAAAGGGAGAGAAAGAGATAGAAGTAGTAAAGAAAAAACAGTGTACCCTATTCTTTTAAAAGCCAAGGTAAATTTCTGTCTACCCAGCCAAGGCATATTCTTCTTATGTGGAACTTCCACCTATATCTGCCTCTCAGAGAGTTTGCAGGAAGTAACGAAATCTATCCTTACTCTACAATCCCAAACAGACTCTTTGGCAACAGTGACTCTCCAAAACTGCCAAAGCCTAGACCTCCTCACTGCTGAGAAAGGAGGACTCTGTACCTTCTTAGGGGAAGAGTGTTGTTTTTACACTAACCAATCAGAGATAGTATGAGATGCCATCCAGTGTTTACAGGAAAAGGCTTCTGAAATCAGACGACGCCTTTCAAATGCTTATACCAACCTCTGGAGTTGGGCAACATGGCTTCTCCCATTTCTTGGTCCCGTGACAGCCATCTTAGTATTACTCACCTTTGGGCCTTGTATTTTTAACCTCCTTGTCAAATTTGTTTCCTCTAGGATTGAGGTCATCAAGCTACAGATGGTCTTACAAATGGAACCGCAAATGAGCCCAACTAACAACTTCTACCCAGACCCCTGGACTGATCCACTGGCCCTTTCACTGGCCTAAAGAGTTAGTTCCCCACTGGAGGACACTACAACTGCAGGGCCCCTTCTTCACCCCTATTCAGCAGGAAGTAGCTAGAGTGGTCATCACCCAATTCGCAATAGCAGTTGGGGTGTCCTGTTTAGAGGGGGGGAATGAGAGGTGAAGCCAGTTGGACTTCTGGGTCAGATGGGTACTTGAAGAACTTTTCTATCTAGCTAAAGGATTGTAAATGCACCAATCAGCAATCTATAAAAATGTACCAATCAGTTCTCTGTGTCTAGCTAGAAGACTGTAAGTACACCAATCAGCACTCTGTAAAAACGCACCAATCAGTGCTCTGTGTCTAGCTAAAGGATTGCAAATGCACCAATCAGAACTCTGTAAAATGGACCAATCATCAGGATGTGGGTGAGGTCAAATAAGGAAATAAAAGCTGGCCACCCAAGCCAGCATCCGCAACCCTCTTGGGTCCCCTTTCATGCTGTGGAAGCTTTGTTCTTTCACTCTTCACAATAAATCTTGCTGCTGCTCACTCTTTGGGTCCACACTATATTTATGAGCTGTAACACTCACCGAGTGTCTGCGGTTTCGTTCCTGAAGTCAGTGAGACCACAAGCCAATGGAGAGGAGCAAACAACTCCAGACACGCCACCTTTAAGAGCTGTAACACTCACTGCGAAGGTCTGTGGCTTCACTACTGAAGTCAGAGAGACCACAGACCTACTGGGAGGAAGAAACTGCAGACACATCTAAACATCTGAAGGAAAAAACTCTGGACACACTGTCTTTAAGAACTGTAACACTCACCATGAGGGTCTGCAGCTTCATTCTTGAAGCCAGCAAGACCAAGAACCCACTGGAGGGAAGCAACCCTGGACACAAGATCATGTGGTGTTTGGTTTTCTGTTTATGTGATACCATCTCACACCAGTTAGAATGGCAATTATTAAAAAGTCAGGAAACAATAAATGCTAGTGAGGCTGTGGAGAAATAGGAACACTTTCACACTGTTGGTGGGAGTGTAAATTAGTTCAAATATTGTGGAAGACAGTGTGGTGATTTCTCAAGGATCTGGAACCAGAAATACCATTACTGGGTATATATCCAAAAGATTATAAATTATTCTAATATAAAGACAAATGCACATGTGTGTTTCTTGCAGCACATTTACAATAGCAAAGACATGGACCCAATCCAAATGCCCATCAATGATAGGCTGGATAAAGAAAATATGGCACATATACACCATGGAATACTCTGCAGCCATACAAAAGAATGAGTTCATGTCATTTGCAGGGACATAGATGAAGCTGGAAGCCATCATTCTCTTCATGACTTCTTATTGGTAGTGGTTTCTTTGACATGACACCAAAAGCACAATCAATTTTTTAAAAAAATAGTGTGAAATTATCATAACTAAAAATATTGTACTTCAAAAGACACCATAAAGAAAATAAAAAGACAACCCAGAGAATGGGAGAGCATATTTGCAAAGCATCTGAAAAAGGACTTAAATATGAAATAAAGAACACTTACAACTCAATAATAAAACACAAATATAAATCTACTTAAAAATGGGCAAAAGATTGAATAGATATTTCTTCAAATATGATACACACATGTCTGATAAACACATAAAAAAATGGTCAACATCATTAGCTGTAATGGAAATGCAAGTCATACCCACAATAAGATTTCACCTAACACCCATAAGATGACTATAACCAAAAATATTGATAATTTGTAAGTAGCAAGAAAGTAGAGAAGCTGGAGCACTTACACATTGCTAGTGGGAATTTTAAATGGTGGAGCTGCTACAAAAAGGAGTTGGCTCAAAATATTAAATATTGAATTAACATATAACTCACAAATTCTACTTTTAGGTATGTATCCAAGAGAATTGAAAACATATATCTATATAAAAGCTTGTGCATGAATGTTTATGGTAGCCATATTAATAACAGCCAAAAGATGACAAAACCTCAAATGATTTTCAACTGATTAATGTATACAGAAAACATGATGTATCCATATAATGAAGTACTATCCAGACACAAAAATAAGGTACTGATACCACAACATGAATGTATCTTGAAAAATTATGCTAACTGAAAGAGCTCAGACAAAAAAGACCATTAAAAAATCCATACAGACAGAAAACAGTTTATTGTTTGCCAGGAACTGTGACAAAAAATAAACTATTTTCTCTCTGTCTGGATCATACCTCTTGTGTCAGGGTAAAGGGTTGTGATTGTTAATGGATGTGAGGTTTCTTTGTGAGGTAATAAAAATGTTCCAAAATTAGATAGTGGTGATGATTGAACAACTTTGTGAGTATACTAAAAGACACTAAATTGTATACTTTGTAAGGATGAATTTTATAGTATGTAAATTATATCTCAATGAAACTTTTTAAAATTCATAGGCACAAATAAATAAGATCTCCTGTTATGGTTCTTTATAAAACCATTATACACCTTCTCGGAGTAGCTCAGTCTGGAAATACAGTGCATAAGCAACATTAACAAAGAAGGATTGAGTTTTTAAGAAACTAAAACAGCACTTATTTTAAGATGGGATTTAAATAAACTACAAATTTCATCTGTGTTTCCTATTAGTCCAATAGGAAAAATTTATTACTTGGTTTACTATGCCAACAGAAGTTAACAGCAGTGATAATCTCAATGAACCTGTTAACTGATTCTTCTGGACTTTACTTTAATATATTCCAGTATAAAGTCAGCTTTATTTTCCTACTTCTATGGGTGATTATAGCCTTAAGCAGTAATGTTTCTAACAAATATAATTCACATTCCGATCAATCTGTTTTTTATTATTCTAGTTATTGATAATTTGCAATAATTGTATTGCTCCTTAAGTTACACTAATAACATTTCCAAGACTATCTTGTTTATAGTGTATTTTACTAGAAGGTTAGTTGCCATTTGTTTAGGAAGAAATGCAAAATACACTTTGCCTTATGTACCCATTACTATAATACTACACTATTTCTATTTCTTTTAATTATACATTAAAATTTTAAGTACTCTAAATCTTAGGAGAAAGAGTATTTATTTCATATGCTATCAGGTGAGACATAAAAACTCAACTTCAGCAAAATGGAATTATATTCTTCTCTTACATAAAAGCAGTCTATGACTGGTACAATGGAACCATGAGGTACACTTGCAGTTTTCTGCTTTTATCCCTGACAAGGCCCTCATCTTCCTGATCCAGAATGGATGCTTGATCTCCAACTATCACATTTCCCATCACATTCCAGACAGCAGAATAAAAAAAGGGCAAAGATCGGAGATCTCACAGACGTTTCAGAAACACTTTTACATACATTTCACTGACCAATATTTAATTACTTCACTACATCTAGCTTCAGGGAAGGCTGAAGTATGTAGTGTCATACTCTCTCCTCTGGGAAACAGACAAAATTTGGTTTCTTATTAATAAAAAAGAAGGAAAGAAAGGGTATTGAAGTAAACCAACACTCTGTACCATATGTACTCCAGTCCTTTACTTTCGTTCAGATGACAGTCTTTTAAATATTCTGCCCATATCCTCACATTTCTGTCCAAAAATACATAAAGAAGGAGTAAATATTCACTTCCTAAATGCCAGTATAGCTTGTCCTAAATTCTGTTAGGTGATAAATTCTATGCAAAAAGAAAGAAAAGTGGTTTTCTTTCTGATGCTTGCTTTACAATACTGAAATCTTTCATTGTCTTTCAGTCAGAGTTGTGCTTACATTTATACTAATAATTCCAAGAATAAAAATGCCTTATAAAATGTAAATCATCTTGAAGTTATTACTTTCCTTCATTAATTATAATTTTCTGGTTTCATATCTATAAAATGCATATTATTCTTACTTTTAAAAAATTAATATATATACAATGGAATTCAGCCATAAAAATAATAAAATCCTGTCATTTTGGACAACATGGATGAACCTAGAGGACATTATGTTAAGTAAAAGAAACCAAGCACAGTAAGACAAATAACGCCTAATCTCATTCATATATTGAATTTTTTAAAAGTTACTCTTAAAGAGGTAGAAAGTAGAATAGTGTTTACCAGTGGCTGGGGAGAGTAGGAGGAAATAGAGGATAGGAAGAAGCTTGTTACTGGGAAAACAAAATAAGAGGAATAAATTCTGGTGTTCTATTAAACAGTAGGATTATTAGAGTTAGCAATATTATATTGTATATTTCAAAATAGCCAGAAATAATGATTTTGAATGTTTTCACAAACAAACGAAAAGTGTTTGAGGTGATGCATATGCTAATTACCCTGATTTGATCATTACACAATGTGTTGATTTATTGAAATATAACTCTGCTGTGTACACCATAAGTATGCATAATTATATGACAATTAAAAACAAAATCAAAGTTTAAGATAAAGAAAAAGAAAATATTATATATAACCAAGTTTTAAATTCAAGAATTAATATATTTATAACAGTAATAAGAGTATTGATATTAAAAACTATCCTTTTGTCTATTCCTCCCTATTTACCTATTATTACCCAGAGGCAAACACTTTCAAAGCCTTTTAACTGTTTCTTCTGATACTAGCATCCATTTATCTAAATAAAATATACTATTTCTTCTTAACCATTTTTTTAAAATATCTATTTTCTTTTTCTTAGGGTAGTGAAGAAGATATCTCTCTACTATACTTCCTCTAACTTCACCTTCCCCCTTCTCTCAAGATATTTGTATTGTTTGTTTTTGTTTTCTTTTCTTAAAAGCAATAGTCAGAATTTACATTATTAAGGCAATGTGCAATCTGGTCACCTCTTGTATCTCACTTCTTGGAAGAAGTCAATGTTGTTGCATCCTTAGTACGAGGGCACTTTGGAGGCTGAAGAAAAGATCTCAGTATTTTCTCTGAAGGCCAACAACTGATTGGATGAAGCCTATCTGCATAATGAATGGTAATCTGCTTTATTCAGAGACTATTAATTGAAATATTAATCACATTTAGTAAAAAACCTTCACAACAGCATCTAGTCTGGTGTTTGACAAAAACAACTGAGTGCCAGAGCCTAGTCAAGGTGACACAGAAAATTAACTATCATTGAGAGTGTGAGGAGAACCTCCTGTAAAAAGATTTCTTCCTTTTTTCAACCCAGTACTTCAATGTATTTCCAAAGAATAAAGATATTGTCTTACATAGCCACAAAAGAGTTATCCACATCAGTGCATGTCATATTGATGCAACACTTTCATCCAACATGATGTTCATATTCCAATTTTGAAAATTGACAAATAATGTCATTTCTGAACTATTTATTTTTCCAGCTGCAGTTCCAGTACAGAGTCATGTATTGCAGTTAGTTTCCAGGCTTCTTTAAAATTGATAGTTACTCAGACTTTGTCTTTTATGACATGGACGCATTTTAAGAACACAGTCACCCCCTTTTTTATTTTTATAATAGAACACTCTTCATTTTTAGTTTCATATTGCTTCATAATTAGACTACATAAGTCTAAGTTTTACTAAAAACATTTCTACCTGGAAAACTACAAAAATTATGGTGTGTCCTTCTCAAGGTATCAAGTCTGGAGGCTACTTGGGTGCCAATAATTTTGATCACTTGCTCAAGATATTATCAAATATCTTCCATTTATAGTTACTATTGTTTTCTGCAATTAATAAGCAATCTGTTGGAAGACACTTTAAGATCATAAACATATCTCACTCCTAATCAAACTGTCTCTACCCAGATTTAGCATCCATTAATGTTTCTTGGAGGAACCAATTAAAACTATGATGGTTTTGAAATGGTTTTCAGACTCCAGCTCTTCCTCCAAATTTTCCAGGCAACATTTCTTCCCAATTTATTTTAGTATTTATCTATTTAATATTAACATAAGTATAGAAATTTCTATTTCTTCAAAGATTTATAACTAATTATTGTCTCATTATTTTACTGCCCAAATTATCTTGGGCTTGGCCAGTTGAAGATTCTTTGGTCTCCTGTATTCTTGTTATCATCCCTTGTCACTTTTTCTAGGCAGTTCTTTAATTTCTGACTTAACAAGGTGTTCCCAGCTCATCTTGCTTTTATCTGAATGCAGCCTTGGAATCTAATTTTTCTGAGATGTCCTAGTTTCTTTTAGTAAGGAATGGTATTAAAAACCAAATTCTGGGCACTAGGTGTGTTCATTGTCATTGCTGTTTCTTTGGTTGTAATTTCTCTCAGTGGAGGCAGGTAGGAGCTATATGTATGTAATGCATACAACCAAATATAGCCATATAAATACATGTATGCATAAACACATACATATATTTGCAAATATACCTGCAGTTACACATACATATATATTTTTTAAATAATACTTTCAATTACATTTATTGTCATGGATTTTCCCTTGTTTCCCCTGATTTCATATGTCTTCCTTTTTATACAGTGAGAACTTTACATCTCCTAACAACATCAATTTCTTTATTCATATGCTCGTATTCCTATTATGTATCTAAGATAGATTCTGAATTGCTTCATGTATACCATGACAAAAACAACCTAGTAAAAAAAGCTCAGGATTTGTTTTTAGTACCTTTCACTCTGCCTAAAACTTGTTGAATACTCTGCTCATATATTATAATAATACAATTATTATTTTTTATGAGAATATTATTCATTTGACATAGTTGGGTTTCTCATATATTCCTTTGTTTTTATCCTTCTCCCAATTCTTATTGATTTAACATTATTAAAATACATTCAACATTAACATTTTTCAACATTCAAATGAGATAAAAAGAGTAGATTTAGAAAAGTGTCACTTCCTCTTACTTTACAGATGTCTTCCTGTTTGTGGGTTTCACATCCACAATTCAAGCAACCATGGACTGAAAATATTCAAAGTCAAAAAACAATAAAAATAACTACAACAATAATAAATAAAACGAGAGAACAACAGCTATTTACATATTACTTATATTGTATTAGGTATGAATAATCTAAAGATGATTTAAAGTATATGAGATGTGTGTATGTTATATGCAAATACTATGCCATTTTATGTAACGGACTACGGCATCTGCAGATTTCAGTATCCACCAGCATACCTGTAAATTGGTCCTGGAACCAATCCCCTGTAGACACCATGGAATGAATATTTTCCTCTTTCTCCATCCCACCCTTGTAATTGACCAACTTCATTGTATTCTGGTTTCCTGAGTTTCTTCTGTAGAGATAAGCAGATATGTTAATTTCCTTATTTCTCCTTTTTTTCTTACACCAAAGTAGCATACTATATATGCTATTTTGCACTTTGGTTTTTCTCCTTAATATTTCCTGTAAGTAACTTCATATCAACTTATAAAGTGTTTCCTCAATTTTTTTCAACTACATAATTATTCCATTGTGTTTAAGTACCATTATTTCTAGAATAATCTCTTATGTTTGAACATTAGGGTATTTTCCAGCATTTTTCAATTGCATATAACATCATTATTTGTAAAAAAAAAAAAATTATTCCTTTTTGGTGTTTCTGTGTGTGTTTTTGGCCCATTTTCTATAGGATTTTTCTGTTTTATTTCTCAATTTTTTTCAAAAGCTATTTGTGTAAGAAACATATTAGCCCTTTATTTATTCCAATCACTTTTCTTTTGATTTTACTTATGATTTTCATTTGTCTTGAAGATCATGAAGATACTTTAAAAACCAATTTTTGTAGTCAAATTAGAAAATCTTTTCCAACACCCAGTTTATAGAAGAACACACTTATGTTTTCTAGTACTTACATAGTTTTGGATTTTACATTCACAATAAAAGAAGGGCAAAATTGAAGGATAAGAAATTTCAAGTTCACTTTTGGCATATTGAGCTTCAAATGCCTATGAGACTGTGATGGTTAATTTCATGTCAGCTTGATTGGACCACATAATGCCCAGCTATCTGGTTAAACACTATTTTTAGATGTGTCTGTGAAAGCGTTTCTGGAAGAAATTAGCATTTGAATCAGTAGAATGGTAAAGTAGATTGCCCTCCCAATGTGAATGGGCATTATCCAATCTATTGAGGGCCTGAACAGAATAAAAAGGTAGAGGAAGGGAGAATTCTCTTTCTCTGCCTGATTAGCCTGGGACATGAGTCTTCACTTGTCCTCAGACTGGCACTTATTCCATCAGTGCTCCTGGATCTCAGGCCATTGAACTTGGACTTGAACGACACCATCGGCTTTTCTGGGTCTTCCGCTCACACATGGCAGATCATGGGACCTCAGGTTCCGTAATCATATTGGCCTATACTTCATAATAAATATCTCTCTGTCTTTCTCACTGTCTTCATTTCTCATTTCTCTCCTCTCTCTCTCTCTGTCTCTCTCTCTCTATATATACGTGTGTGTGTGTGTATGTATATGTGTGTATGTGTGTGCACGTGTGTGTGTGTGTGTGTGTGTGTATATATATATATATATGGTTTGGTTCTGTGTCTCCACCCAAATCTCATCTTGTAGCTCCCATAATTCCCATGTGTTGTGGGAGGGACCTGGTTAGAGATAATTGAATCATGGGGCAAGTCTGTTTTTCACATGCTGTTCTCCTGATGGTGGTTGGATTTCATGAGATCTGATGGTTTTAAAAAGAGGAGTTTTCCTGAACAAGTTCTCTTTTTGCCTGCCGCCATCCACGTAAGATGTGACTTGTTCCTCCTTGCCTTCTGCCATGATTGTGAGGCCTCTCCAGCCACATGGAACAGTGAGTCCAGTTAAATCCCTTTCTTCTGTAAATTGCCCAGTCCCGGGTATGTTTTTTTCATCAGTGTGAAAATGGACTAATACATATATACATACACACATATACACACACGCACATATGCACATATATGTGTATTGGGTTCTCTTTCTCTGGAGAACTCTCACTAATACACAGATACGCACCTTGAAATGCTCCAGCTGCAAGGCCTCCTTGATGCTGCCTCAGGATTTTATCCTTACTGTTCCCTCCTCCTGGAAAGCTGTCCCTCTAGGTATCAGCATGGCTCACTTCTCATCGTTTGGCTTACTGCCCAAATGTCAGCGCATCAGACAGGATATTCCTGATCACCTAACAAAAAATAGCAGTTAGTCATTCTTTTCCCCAAACCTTGCTTTTACCTTTGAGGGTTTAATATTATCTAACATTCTAATAAATAGCTGCATGCTTGTTGTCTGTCTACAGACATAGAAATGTAATTCTGAGTCAATGATATGACCTTTTAAATATTTGACAGCTCCAAATATTTCTCCTTATAAAAGTATTTTTCCTAATTTCTGCCTCCATCAACAGTGTATGAGAGTGGCTGTTTTTCCCATGCTTGTGCCAAAACGCAGTTTAAAGTGTTTTAATCTTTGTCAATCTGATATGTTGAAAATGTAATTTCAGTTTCAATTATGATTAAGATGTTTAAAATTCTATCCAACCATCTTTCAATAAATTGTTTATTCATATTCTTTCCCAATTTTTCTTATTGAATTTATAGTATTTACAATCTATGTTGTGACTATAATGCCACTCGTGGACTACTACCTTGGCATTAAAAAGTGATTAAACCTGGCCTCTTAATTCTTCCTTACCTTTTTAACTTTCATGCCTTTTCATACTTTGTTGAGATTCTGTTTCAGTTCTCAATGTGAGGTCTACTGCTACTAGAAGTCCTAAATTTTATTACTATTATTATTATTATTATTTTTGAGACAGAATCTCATTTTGTCATCCAGGCTGGAGTGCAGTGGCATGATCACTGCTCACTGCAACTTTTGCCTCCCAGATTCAAACCAGTTCTCATGCCTCAGTCTCCAGCTGAGATTACAGACATGCAGCACCACACATGAATAAGTTTTTGTAATTTTAGTAGAGATGAGGATTCACCATGTTGGCCAGGCTGGTCTTGAACTCCTAGCCTCAAGCGATTCACGTGCCTCGGCCTCCCAAAGTGCTGGGATTACACGCATGAGCCACCGCACCTGGCTAAATTTTACATGCTTGTAATTTGGTGTTCACTTTCAAACCTTTGATACTAATATCAGTACCTTAATTTTGAACTTATTATTTTGCTTTATCTCCACTTTGGATAGATTTAATTAACACATTTTTTTTTTAAGAAACACCATAAGTTGTAATCCTCATATTCTTATATGGCTGGGTAATTTTTCTATTGCTTTTACCTTTTAATTGTGATTTGGCTAAGTTGAAACTCTTTGTTTAGGTATTATTTTGTTGTTCTTGTTAGGATAAATGCTGTTGTGAAAATGTCTAAGTTTATCCTAACTTTTCATGGACTGCTTGGCAAATTTCCTTAAATTAAAACAGCTCTATTAGACTTCAATTCAGTGTTTATTTTTTCCAAGTAGATACTTATTTATTCAAGTTTATATTCAATTTATTATTAATGCATTTAACAAATATCTACTAGGTGATTTCTTTTTATCAGGCATTGTTCTAGGTACTTAAAATATGTAAGGACAATATCTCCAACGGAAATTGTCATCTAATTGAGATAACTAGTTGGTATTTTCAGTAAACACACAAAAGTCATCTTTTCTTTGCAAACTAAAGAACCAGTTGTTTTAAAGTTTACTTCTATTATATATGTTTGCATTTTCTCTACTGTTTTGTTTTCTTATTCAGAGACTATAATTACATGCACTTTAAATTTGTTTTTCAGTCTAGATCCATAATTTCTTGCCAATTATGTTTGTATCTAAGTTCCATTTCTTCCATTTCTATTTTATTTTTCTTGATTTTTTTCAAGCCTGGTCTTCACATTTATGTCTGTGTTTCTTAAGGATTTATTTTAATTTATAATGATAATGTGAAAATTTTTAACGTTTTCTTTTCTTTTTCTTTTTTTCTGAGATCTGCCAACTTCTTTGTCACATCTTTCAGTTATAATATTATTTTTTATTCTATCTCATGTATCTTTTCAATGAGGCTGTTCAATGACACTATGATTTCTTCAGTTCTTGAGAGCTTTAAAACCAATGCTTGGCTCAACGTTTCTGTTGCTTTGTTGTATAATTATTTATCTGGGTCTTTTGGATATTTTCTCTTTTTTTTTTTCAATTCCACTATCTATGATCATTGCTTCCTGACTATTTTAACTTTTGCTAATTAAGAAGTTCTATCTAGTCCAAATAATTGTTTTTAAAAATGTATGGTGGAGGCTGGGGACGGTGGCTCACGCCTGTAATCCCAGCACTTTGGGAGGTCGAGGTGGATGGATCAGGAGGTCAGGAGATTGAGACCATCTTGGCCAACATGGTGAAAACCCATCTCTACTAAAATACAAAAATTAGCCAGGCATGGTGGTGCGTGCCTGTAATCCCGGCTACTTGGGAGCCTGAGGCAGGGGAATAGCTTGAACCTGAGAGGCGGAGGTTGCAACGAGCTGAGATGGTGCCACTGCACTCTAGCCTGGAGACAGAGCAAGACACAGTCTCAATATATATATGGTGGAATGGCAAGGGCCAAGAAAATGAATTGGTTATGAGGTGCTTGAAGGCAGCTATATGGTTATAGAATGATTATATGTACTTTCTTATGAAATTTGGTATATTCCTCATCTTAGTAATGTTGCTGTTCATTATTTTCTATATGGAAATTTGAAGTTTACTTCCTATAAATGACTTGCTTAGCAGCCACCATATTAACTGTCAGGAAATTTTCGCCCCTAACATTCTACTCATTTTGTCTCTTTATTGAAAAGAGGATAAGTTCATATGGCTTCTCCTTCAGCCCAGTTAGTCTCATGTGCTGTGGTATGAAATCAGGTCTAGAGATGTTCTTGTTGCCCAACCATACCCTAGGTCTTACTTTTCTAAGAAAGGCATTATTGGTTAGGCTCTCCCTAGCCTTACATCTATTTTGAGAGTACTTTGAACCCTGCATTAATTAAATCTGTAAAAGGTTTTGCTTTTTCCTATTTTTACCTCCCAATTTGATACATTTTCCACGTTTTCTTTTTCAGCTAGTCTATGAGCTTGTGATATAAGGTTCTGACTGAAGTAAGGTTTAATCACAATAATGGAATCTCTTTATTTATGCTAACTTTCTGTGGATTTTAGTTCTGTTCTGGAAAAATGTAATTTCCTATAGTCCTTTCTTCCTTTATCATAGGGTGTAATATTTTAAAACAAATTTGATTAATACATATTTTGGGTGTAGTTACTACTCAGAGACGTTCAAAAAGAATGGTTCTCCAAGTGCTTAAATTCTAGTATTGGAGATGATATGTTTGCAAGTAGAAATAAGAGCATTATAAGTTCATATAAAATGGGTTACTTAAGAATGGTGCAGATCACAGCCAGGTGCAGTGGCTCACGCCTGTAATCCCAGCACTTTGGGAGGCCAAGGCAGGTGGATCACCTGAGGTTGGGAGTTCGAGACCAGCCTGACCAACGTGGAGAAACCCTGTCTCTACTAAAAATACAAAATTAGCCAGACGTGGGGGCACATGCCTGTAATCCCAGCTATTTGGGAGGCTGAGGCAGGAGAATCGCTTGAACCCGGGAGGTGGAGATTGACATGAGCCAAGATTGTGCCATTGTACTTCAGGCTGGGCAGCAAGAACAAAACTCCATCAAAAAAATAAAAATAAAAATAAAAGAATGGTACAGATCACAATTACCATATAACTGGGAAGAGTTGATATTTTGACCAGCTGGACTGATTACAGAGTTTTTATGGAGGAGAGAGCATTTGACCAAGATTGGGGGAAATTATCAGAGTTATAATAGACAGAAGAAAATTATTTGAGTTAAAGAGAATTGTATTACTCCTTTTCTATACTGGGATGTGAAGAATCTTACTGAACACATTTTAAGTGTGACCCCTGAAAGATAACTCTCAGGTATGCATAATGCTTTTTAAGAGTGCACTTACTTTCTTGCTTTGCTATGCTCAAAATAAGAGCTGTGTTTTGTGAGCTAGAATCCTAATTTAAAAGAAAACACTAATGCAAATGATGCATAAATAATAAGATAGTGATGTCTAAAATTTTGAGGAGCAAAATAAGCATGTACAATAATTTATTTTTCCCCCTAACAAAGTTTCACATGCAAAGCACATATCAAGATTTTTAGTTTGAGATACTTTGATATATGGCCACTTTATTTTTATCTTAGGTATTGTCAGCAATATTATTTCAAATGAGTAATACATGTTTTATTACTGTGGTAGACTGAATAATGCCCCTTCAACCATGTTCTTATTCGTATTCTTGGAAC
>NW_012109997.1:701922-702806 GCF_000951045.1 Mandrillus leucophaeus | reverse complement strand
AAGGCCTCCTTGATGCTGCCTCAGGATTTTATCCTTACTGTTCCCTCCTCCTGGAAAGCTGTCCCTCTAGGTATCAGCATGGCTCACTTCTCATCGTTTGGCTTACTGCCCAAATGTCAGCGCATCAGACAGGATATTCCTGATCACCTAACAAAAAATAGCAGTTAGTCATTCTTTTCCCCAAACCTTGCTTTTACCTTTGAGGGTTTAATATTATCTAACATTCTAATAAATAGCTGCATGCTTGTTGTCTGTCTACAGACATAGAAATGTAATTCTGAGTCAATGATATGACCTTTTAAATATTTGACAGCTCCAAATATTTCTCCTTATAAAAGTATTTTTCCTAATTTCTGCCTCCATCAACAGTGTATGAGAGTGGCTGTTTTTCCCATGCTTGTGCCAAAACGCAGTTTAAAGTGTTTTAATCTTTGTCAATCTGATATGTTGAAAATGTAATTTCAGTTTCAATTATGATTAAGATGTTTAAAATTCTATCCAACCATCTTTCAATAAATTGTTTATTCATATTCTTTCCCAATTTTTCTTATTGAATTTATAGTATTTACAATCTATGTTGTGACTATAATGCCACTCGTGGACTACTACCTTGGCATTAAAAAGTGATTAAACCTGGCCTCTTAATTCTTCCTTACCTTTTTAACTTTCATGCCTTTTCATACTTTGTTGAGATTCTGTTTCAGTTCTCAATGTGAGGTCTACTGCTACTAGAAGTCCTAAATTTTATTACTATTATTATTATTATTATTTTTGAGACAGAATCTCATTTTGTCATCCAGGCTGGAGTGCAGTGGCATGATCACTGCTCACTGCAACTTTTGCCTCCCAGATTCAAACCAGTTCTCATGCCTCAGTCTCCCAAG
>NW_012109997.1:696360-699727 GCF_000951045.1 Mandrillus leucophaeus | reverse complement strand
TTCTTGTTGCCCAACCATACCCTAGGTCTTACTTTTCTAAGAAAGGCATTATTGGTTAGGCTCTCCCTAGCCTTACATCTATTTTGAGAGTACTTTGAACCCTGCATTAATTAAATCTGTAAAAGGTTTTGTTTTTTCCTATTTTTACTTTCCAATTTGATACATTTTCCACGTTTTCTTTTTCAGCTAGTCTATGAGCTTGTGATATAAGGTTCTGACTGAAGTAAGGTTTAATCACAATAATGGAATCTCTTTATTTATGCTAACTTTCTGTGGATTTTAGTTCTGTTCTGGAAAAATGTAATTTCCTATAGTCCTTTCTTCCTTTATCATAGGGTGTAATATTTTAAAGCTAATTTGATTAATACATATTTTGGGTGTAGTTACTACTCAGAGACATTCAAAAAGAATGGTTCTCCAAGTGCTTAAATTCTAGTATTGGAGATGATATGTTTGCAAGTAGAAATAAGAGCATTATAAGTTCATATAAAATGGGTTACTTAAGAATGGTGCAGATCACAGCCGGGTGCAGTGGCTCACGCCTGTAATCCCAGCACTTTGGGAGGCCAAGGCAGGTGGATCACCTGAGGTTGGGAGTTCGAGACCAGCCTGACCAACGTGGAGAAACCCTGTCTCTACTAAAAATACAAAATTAGCCAGACGTGGGGGCACATGCCTGTAATCCCAGCTATTTGGGAGGCTGAGGCAGGAGAATCGCTTGAACCCGGGAGGTGGAGATTGACATGAGCCAAGATTGTGCCATTGTACTTCAGGCTGGGCAGCAAGAACAAAACTCCATCAAAAAAATAAAAATAAAAATAAAAGAATGGTACAGATCACAATTACCATATAACTGGGAAGAGTTGATATTTTGACCAGCTGGACTGATTACAGAGTTTTTATGGAGGAGAGAGCATTTGACCAAGATTGGGGGAAATTATCAGAGTTATAATAGACAGAAGAAAATTATTTGAGTTAAAGAGAATTGTATTACTCCTTTTCTATACTGGGATGTGAAGAATCTTACTGGACACATTTTAAGTGTGACCCCTGAAAGATAACTCTCAGGTATGCATAATGCTTTTTAAGAGTGCACTTACTTTCTTGCTTTGCTATGCTCAAAATAATAGCTGTGTTTCGTGAGCTAGAATCCTAATTTAAAAGAAAACACTAATGCAAATGATGCATAAATAATAAGATAGTGATGTCTAAAATTTTGAGGAGCAAAATAAGCATGTACAATAATTTATTTTTCCCCCTAACAAAGTTTCACATGAAAGCACATATCAAGATTTTTAGTTTGAGATACTTTGATATATGGCCACTTTATTTTTATCTTAGGTATTGTCAGCAATATTATTTCAAATGAGTAATACATGTTTTATTACTGTGGTAGACTGAATAATGCCCCTTCAACCATGTTCTTATTCGTATTCTTGGAACCCAAAAATGTGTTACCTTACATGGCAAAAGAGACTTTGTGATGGTGAGAGTAGCCTGGACTCTCCAGGTGGAACCAATCTAATCACGAGTCCTTAGAAATGGAAGACCTTTCTTACTTGAAGTCAACAGGAGATGTGACTACAGTAGAGAACCAGAGAGGTGAAAATGTGAAAAGGACAGAACCTGCAATAACTGGCTTAGAAGATGGAGGAAAGAGACCATGAGCCAATGAATGCAGATAAGGTGGAAAAGACCAGGAAATGGGCTCTTCCTGCAGAGTTCAGAAAGAAATGCAGTCCTACTAACACGTCAATTTTAGTCAGTTAGACCCATGTGAACTACAGAATTTGTGATAATGTTATGGTAGCAATAGAAAACTAATACACCACCTTCTGTAACCTATCACTTGAGACTTCCATATTGGTCCTTCTTAGGACCCCATGGTCCTGAAAAGGCAAAGAAACATTCTCCATTGCCATGCTGTAAGTCAATCTTCAAAGCTATATTACTTTTTTCAAGACACTAAAAAATGGTTTTACCAATCAGTATGCTTTCAGATACAAGTAAGAGAAAATCCTGCTTCAAGTTGTCTTTAAGTAACAAAATTTATTACTTACATATTGATATGACAAATATTAATTGAGTACCTACCATGCACCCAACCAATCTAGGCTTTGTAGATACAGCTGTGAACAACACAATGTCTTTGTTTCATAGAGTTACAATCTAGTGGGGAGGCAGACAATATATAAATGAAATAAATGAGTGCAATACTATATTATGTAACTGGAAATCCATTGTAGAGTAATTGCTTGAGTTGGTTTATTGAGCTGTCAACAATGTCTTCACTTCCCTTAATCTGTTCTGTGATCCTTGGTACTCACTTTGAATTCAGGCAATAGAAAGATGGATACAGAAGTTTCTGGTGCCTATTCTTCCAGAGGAAAAAGACAAAATATTTATCTTTTTTGCTCTCATTAGAGAAAACTTTTCCCAGATCCCTCAGTGGACTTTTCATAACTTTAAATCTAAAAGACTTAGTCACACTTCCATTCTAAACTAATTATTGGTGAGGAAAAAGAAGGAATTGTCATGATTAGCTCAGGAAAATAATTTGGAAAGGAATAGATGTCTGAGATCACTACAATAGCTTGACAGTAATATGTGAATAATAAACATTTTAAATATAAAGTTTGTTTTAATTAAAAGGTTTATTAAAAATATTTTCTGTATTTTCAAATTCCCTAGAGAAGAAACAAAAAGGGTTCAGAGGGTTTCATTAGTCTCTTTAATTTGTGATAGGCAAAAATTAAATAGTTCTCTTTGAGAAGCTTATTTGTGTCTTATTTTATTACAACCTTCCTGGAAAATTTTGTCTTCCAGTTCCAATTAATTTGAAGCAATCTAAGCATAAATTTATTGTGAGCAGAAGTCATAGATTCAACTAATTATATAATATTTTTCAAATATTAGAATTATGTGAAAAATACATTCATGTAAGGGAAGTCATTTAATTTCCAATGTGTAGACCAAAAGGCAAACTAATTAGATTCAGTCTGATAAACCTGAAATATAGCTGTTTTATAGTAGAAATGAGTAAGTTTTCTGTATTTATTGCTGAGAGTATATAATTTTTTATAGTTGTTTATTAGAGTTCATACCAATTGAAGTAGTTGAAACTTCACTTATTTTCCTTAAGCCCACTCTTCATAAATATTACAGTTAGTTTCCAGCAAATATATTCATTACTAAAAATAGTGAATATTTTTAGGTAAACACTGCAATGGTTGCATCTAAGTTATGCCACACTACTGTTGATTCGGAAGAGAATCAAAGAAAATGTTAGTAGTGTTTTCTAAAAACAAAGTAATTAAATTCCCACTCTTTAAAAGAGGGCATCTAGCATAGATATTTAATGTTGCCT
>NW_012109997.1:692562-695135 GCF_000951045.1 Mandrillus leucophaeus | reverse complement strand
TTCACCCAAGGCGCTCCTGCTATCTACCCATTCTATAGACTCAGACTTCTACTTTTCCCTCTTTTTAGATGTATTTGGAGAATGTAGTCTATCATGCTGGCCTTTTCCTTTTAGAACAAAATAAAGCAAAGCAATGCAGAAAAGGACATGAACACAGTGTAGGAAAAAAGAATGCCATGGAAAGTTAGCCCTCCCAGTATCTCTTTGACTTTGTATTCAGGTATCTTATCATTGATTCACTCTACTCCAGACATACCGACCCTTACTTGTGAGACAGTCAAGCATGGTTCCACTGCAGAGTCTTTGCATTGAAAGCCTTCTCTTTCTCCAAATGATCTGCATAGCTAATTCTCTCATCTCTTGCCTTGAGGGAGGTGATATCATCCTCATACCAACTGCTCTTTTAGCCCTTTACTGATCACCCTACTTAAAATTATAACTTGCTCCACACTCAGTTACTCTGATCCCTCTCACTTTGCCCTACTTTTTTTTTTTTTTTTGCCTTATTTTTCCCATAACACCGATCGCCTTCCCACATTTACTTATTCTTTTAGTTTTTTACTTCCTGTTTCTTTCTATCACATAAATATAAGATCTTTCCAACTGTGGATCTGTCACTGTTTTACCTCAAGCATCTAAAAGAGTGCCTAGCACACAGTAGGCAAGTGCCACAGATTTATTAAATAAATGAATGACTGAACACTGATTTTTACTCCCTACCACAGCTATCACATACTGCTTTGACTTCCTGGCTTCTTGCTTTTTGCATTGCTTGCTGGTCTTCCGCTAATCACCTTGGAAGGGGCCATTCTTCAGTTTGATCCCATCATACAGGTCTGGGTTTCAGCTGCAGAGTCCTTGAGTTTGCCCACTCCAGCACTGACTGAGCTCCAGCCCTCATTGTATTAATCTTCGTCAAAGTCAAGTGACAAAAAAATCTTAAGTTTTATACCACTTCTATTGTCAGCAAACTTTAGGGATTTATTCATTATGGCCACTGCTTTTGATAAGACACATAAAACTCAATGAAAAAATACTGTTTTACCACAATGAATTTTGATATGTGAGCAAATTCTAGTATTTATTAGGTAAGCCGCTTTCCAAATTCTACATATTGATATTTGATTTCACTTTGTAATTATAATATAGGCATAAACTAATGTTTGCATGTAATATATGGTAGCTGATTTTGCATAAAACTCAGAAATAAATGTGTGTTTGAGGTTGAAATAAAATAAATTTAACATTGTCTATGGATGTGAAATTCATAATCCGTGATCCTACAATGAAAGATTTGTAGAGAAAATTGTCTATTCACGTCTGTTCCCATGTGTATCCATTTAGTGAAACTTTACTTGCAAAAATCTGTAAAAATGCTAATAAACCACATCCCTCACCAGCTTAGGCCTAGCTCTTTATTTGTTTCTGGCTTTGAGATAACTTTGAATAGGCAATATGGTGTCACCATGGGTAATGAATGATGCATGTATAAAATAGTGACCTTAAAACAGCACATTTCTCTTAAAGGAATCAATTTACACACCACTGCTACTTAAATTTTATGAGCAGTTATGTATCATGTCTTTCCTACATAAATGATGGAAAATCTATTTTAATCAACATTAATTTCCATGAAATTGTAACTTTGCTAGTGTCCATTAACAAGAATGAACTATATATGGGAAATAGTTTTAAGAAAACAAAGATTAAGGAAAAATGCAGGAAAGATGTAACAAAAAATGCACTTTGCTTCAAAATTAAATGTTTTGGAAAAAATACAGAAAATCTCAGCAATGTGCCTGGGGCATAGTAATACTAGCAATCTCTAGCAGATTCTCCCAATGTAAGTACATTTAGAACAAATGGTTGTAAATTAGAAGAAACTCTAGGAAGTCTCCAATGAAGTCATAGTATTATAGAACAGGTAATTAGCTATGATGCGTATTTTTTTTAGTTCCCTCCCTTTAACTACTTTCTTTCTTCCAATTTTAATCTTACAGAATCACAATTTGATGAACTATTAACACTTTTTTGCTTACCTGTGTAATCCAGAAATTCCTAGTGATGCTACAGGGGTAGATAAAATGTATATATTTAAATTTATACCCCAGATTTGCTATTGTTCGCAGATATCCTCAACTTTCTTACCAAAACAAAATAATACCAGAAAGACTCTAGCCCTGAATGAACCCAACAATCTACTTTATTTTTCCTTTGCATTCATATGGAATATTATGAAAGGGATCCAATCATAACACCAGGTTAACTAGTATCACTATAAACATTGTCTCACAAAACTCAAATGAGTACTTACCACCACGTGAAAATTCCATCGTGTTTCTGTATTTTACTCTCTCATTATCCCTGGCCACTATTTTACTTATTCTTAACTCTCCCCTCATCTCCTTCCCCACCACCATCACTGCACCTTTCAGGTGATGCCTTACCTTATGCATCCTGTCAAAAGAAGAAATCAGACAGAAAGGGGCTCACTTTCCCTTGCTCTATACTGAGGCTCTTAGTCAAATCCCAATTCATCACTTACTAACTATGGGACCTGTGCAAGTTGCTTA
>NW_012109997.1:686525-690332 GCF_000951045.1 Mandrillus leucophaeus | reverse complement strand
AGGTGTGCTTTGTTCAATCTCAGGTTTCACCCTTTGTAGCCATTTACTATATCAATAAATGAATAATAAATATGTCAATAACTAAATAAATGCGTGTTTGCCAGTAAGTTACCTAAGGTGTCTGACTCCCATCTATGAAGTTGATACAAGAATTTCTTTCTTACCAGGTTGCTGTATTAACTATAGAGCAAATGCTTCTACCCAGCATAAATTCGCCACAAGAGCTTCCTCTGCCCCACCCTTCACCCTATCCACGCCAGCAGCCTGATAGAGCAGAAAAAGCTTTACAGTTTGATGTAACTGAATTTAGTTTTTTATTTTCTAGTTATTTCCTGTGTAACCCTAGTCAAGTTGCTTAACATCTTTGAGCTTGTTCTCTTATCTATAAAACTGATATAATAATATCTACATTTATATGATTGTGGCTAGGATTAAATAAAGTAACATGTATAAAGCGCCCACCATATGCACATTCCATAGATGTGAGTTCTCAGTCTCTGAATACCCAAGGTACTATAGATAGCATAATTTTTCAACATTTTCATCCAAAATCACATATGTTTTTCACAGGTTTAAGCTAAAATATTATTTTAGAAGGCAAATAAACCTGAGATGTGTGTCAAATTGCTGTCTTTAAAAGGCATATGAAGCACCCGGGGAGCGTAATCAAAATGCAGATTCTAGGCCCCCACTCACTGACATCTGATTCACTAGATCTGGAGTGAGCCCAGGAATTTGCATTTTGATAAGGCCCATAGAGTGAGTCAGGTGTTCCATTACCTACACCTTGAAGACCAGTATTTTCATGTATCCAAGTTTGAGACATGGTGATATTTTCAACTCCAAACTCCAAAAGTTTGCATGAGCCACAATTGAAAAATGAGCCTATGTTTAGTCAAAGGGCACATTTATTTCCTTAAGAGCTGTGGATTTATTCATGCTGCTTTATGAAATAAACTTCATGTGGAACTTAGGAGATATAAGAGCAACTGCTTTCACAAAGGCACTGTTTATCAGACTATGAATTGTACATGAATCTTAACTCTCAAAGCTGTGCAAATTCTCTTATGTCTAGCAAGGAACTCTACCTACCAATGAGAATAACAGGCATTATAGATGTACATATGCTTTGGAAATAATGCATTTTTTTAAGAAAAAAACCTGCTATTACTCATTAGCCTGACAGATAGGCTTGCATTTTATAAAGGACACACTTTAGAAGAATTATTAGTATACAGTAGTAGTAATGAGATATAAAAATATTAGGAATAAAACAATGAAAGTGATGTAAACAGAGTTTTTTTGTGAATTTAAAAAGAAAAGAAAGTTACAAAGAACTCTTTATAATAATCAGTGTCAAATATGCTATCTTATTTTTTCTCATAAAATGATTGATAGTAAACATTTTAGATCTCAATGGCTTCTATGCGAAAACCATTTAGTTATCTTTTTTAAAAAAACAAAAGTGAAAAAGAAAATTGAGTACCAAGTTACTAAGACACTCAAGGCATAAAAGTCTGTAAAGACTACACAAAATATCCCCAGGCGTCATATGCATGCAACAAACATCCCAGAGTTGCTCCACCTTTTAATAAATATATGATAGATTTTTGTATACTCCATAAAATTTAAAGAATGATTAAAATGCATAAATGCATAATACTTACCTTGATAAATATAAATTTACTTGCTAAGACAGGAAAGATGAAATTTATGTCCTTCCATCTTGCTATGTTGGTGCATTTTCCTCCAAATTTGTGTAAATGCTGTTCTGAGTTTTGCATTTGTAACTGAGATGACTCAAAAACACATTGTCCTTAGTTCTTGAAATGTCATAATAAATATTTAAACTTTGAGAAGCTATCTTAGAGTCCTGCTTCTTGCTGTTGAAACTAGGGTAAATTTTCTTTTATCTAAATTGAAGAAATTGAAAAGTAGAGCTGAAAAGAATCTCAGTCACTGAAGTGCCTGCTCCTTTCCACAAAGTCAGGCTTTAGAAATTTACCTGTTCTTCAGGATCCAATTTAATCATTTCCATCTACAAAATTAATCCAGTCAAAAGTATCTCTGACAATATTTTAAACCTTACAAATGTCAATGCATTGTCCTAAATAATCTAAATCACCCTGCCTCCCTCACATACCATACTAAATGGATCATCGAATCTCAAAATCTCAAAAAATCTCAATAGATCATTCTCCCCTTCTCACTGGTGTGACTTTGGCACCAACCCCTTCCATCTGTTTGAAATATTGCAGGAATCTCTTACAGGATCTCTAGGTTTGGGGTCTCTCATATTGTGCCCTCTGTTCTCCACATTCTAAAGTTGTGTTTAACTTATATTAAAATATAAAAATTGTCATAAAATACAGAAGTTATGATCCAACCCCTGTTTTATCCATCTCCTCATGTGTTCACATATACCAACCTATTTTGTCATCTCACAGAGCTTCCTATCTCCCCCAAAAAACCAATATTTTTTGTTTGTTTTAATTTTTTATGAATGACTTTGCACATTGTATTTATCTTCCTGGAATGCTTTTATTTACATTTTCTTTATCAGCTGCCCCCATCCTTGGGAGGTTACAAGTAATATTTCAAGGCAAATTAGTTGCATGTCTTCCAAGAGAAGTCAAGGGACATTGTTCAATTAGGCTTATACATCAGTTATATCTATACATGTGTGGCATTATATTAGAGCTTACCTATTTATTGCCCAAAAGACCTTAAATTCTCCAAAGATAGAGCAATATTTGATTCATCTTTCGATCTTCATTACCTATCTAGGTAGTGGCTCATGGTATTAATAATAATATCAATAATAATAATAAGCACTTTTATAACACTGTGTGAGGCACTCTTTTACTTAATCTGCAAACTTAGATATGTACAATCCTATGATGTAAATAATTTTATTAGCTAATTTTATAAAGAGTAAAATAAGGTACAGTATGGTTAAATAACTTTTTCAATGTCACATACCTAGTAAAGTTAAAACACTAGAGTTTGAATCTAGTAAGTTAAAACATTAGAGCTTAATTTGGTTTCAAAACTCATATTCTTGTCTTCTTGCTAACTAAAATATGCTGACTTGCTTATTAAAATATGAAACTTAAAAAAATCATCTCACTCTCTGTTACTCTGGCTATGGGAAAATCTGACTCTAGGTTTCTCAAGGTGAACCTCAAAGATAGATCTTGGTTAATAAAAGTTGCAAAATATTTGAAGTTACTAGTGAGGATCTTAAAATGGATACTTTGAATATGTAACAGAACATGTCAGTGTGCAGATGATGTTGGTAAAATTTTAGGTAATGGAGTTATAAATATGAACTAATAATGTGTAGTATCATGAATTGAAATAATTTAAAACAACAGAATAATTTTGTCTATGAAATGTAAACAGAGGAAAAACTGTGTGTTTGAATGTATTGTGGTGATGAAGGGAAAGGATCCTTGACAGAAGGATCACAGGTTCACTTACATGAGCAACACACAGGTATCATTCTCGTTCAAGATCCTGCATCATTTCTACAACTAAGCTTTTAATACTTACTTCAGGGGCCTCCAGAAAAATCAATGCAGAAGAAACTAACACTGTTGTTCAAGGAATTTACATCATAATATGTAAAACAAATAAACACTAGTAAATATCTATTAATTCTTCAGCTGGTTAGGATATAAATGGTCATAACTCATCCTTATTCCCCCAGAAATCACTAAAAAATAATAAACTAAAAATTATATATACACATACATAGATTGGTAGGTTATAATTGGATG
This sequence comes from Mandrillus leucophaeus, assembly GCF_000951045.1. Lineage (NCBI taxonomy): Eukaryota > Metazoa > Chordata > Mammalia > Primates > Cercopithecidae > Mandrillus > Mandrillus leucophaeus. Next base: position 686,550 of record NW_012109997.1, on the reverse strand, counting down.
GATGGAAAGAGAGAAGAAAGAAAGA
>NW_012109997.1:682059-685390 GCF_000951045.1 Mandrillus leucophaeus | reverse complement strand
CCCGCTCCCACCCCCACCCCGCATCTTCCCCTTCCCTTCCCTTAATCGTTCTTGGGCTTAGGCTAACTAACTTTGGAAAACATTTAGTTAACAGTTTAAATGACAACAGGCCTTCCCCAAAACTCAGCTGCCTTTGTAAAGCTAACAAAAGGCCAGCAGGCTGCCGCGGGGAGGAGAGGAATCTGAATCCTGCTAAAGCGTAGTCATAAACGATTGCCAGTCATTCCTACAAATAAAATCACCTACAAATAAAATCTAGAAAGTTCTATTCTAGAACTTAATATTGGTCTTTTCAAATAACTTTTCAGGTTTTTTTGCATGTCTGACACCCGTGGCTCCACCTGGACCCGCCAACTCCACTCCTATGGCCCCACCCAGAAGCAACTCAGCTCAGGAGGACAGCTTCCACCTTCTACAATTTCATCTCCACCACAGCCAATCAGCCGGCATCCATTTCTAGCCATGCCCCGTTCCCCTAAACTGTCTTTGAAAATCCCCTAACCTATAGGCTTTAGGGGAGATTGACTTGAGTATTAACTCCATCTCCCACGTGGTGTGGCCAGCCTCAAGTCAGTTTAACTCTTTCTTTACTGTAATGCCATGTTCTTTAATTGTGCAGTGGGCAGAAAGCACCTGTTGGGCAGTTACAACACCATCAGTCTGCTGATTTTCTTCCTATGTCTCTGGCTTCTAGTTCTCAGTTTCATTATCTTTCTCATTTCCTGCTTTCGTTGTTTCTCATTCTACACTTTCTCCTTAGGAGAGACCTTTTATTGCCATGGATACCATCTTTGTGCTCAAAGAGCCCACACACATACACACATATATATTTCCATCCAAGTTCTTCCTTCTGAATTTGAGCCTGCTCCTCTATAGTGTTCCTTTTCTCAGCATATGACCCTCTATTCTCTCTTCACCCACTTGCTAAAGACAGAAAATTAGAAATCATTTTCATTATGGCTTTGTCCTGATGCCTCCCCTCTCCCCATCACCCAGTATGAAGCTCAGACTATTCTGAATCCAAATGTATTTGTTAAATTGTCCTTCATTCCTACATTTTTGTTGCTACTTTTAATTAGGTCTATCCATCTTTCTCATTTGGACTATTCCAGAACCAAGCTTCTATAGCTATACAATGATCTTTTAAAATGCAAATTGGACTCTGTCTTTCTCTTTCATCTCTGTTTCAACATAGAAGAATTACTAAGAGTCTTTAATCTTAACATCAAAGGCCTCAGAAATCTGGTCAACTGAATCCAATATCGTGTGGTATCACTTTATCACTTGTTTTCTAAGCTGGCCACATTGGTCTTCTTTCAATTCTTAATAGTACCAAGCATTTTTGTGTCTCAAAGACTTTTAACATGTTAGTATTTTACCTGGAATGCTTTTATTTCCACCCTTTACTGTGCTAATCTTACTTATACTTCACATCGTAGCTCAAATGTCACTTCTCTACATACACTGTCTTTGAGTCTCGATTTAAATTAGATTTCTCTTGTTATTTTTGCTCTTATAGCACTTATCACAAATTATAGTGTAGATCAATTTATTTCTTTGTCTCTTAAACTAGTCTGTGAACTCCATGAGAGCAGACACCAGGTGTGCTTTGTTCAATCTCAGGTTTCACCCTTTGTAGCCATTTACTATATCAATAAATGAATAATAAATATGTCAATAACTAAATAAATGCGTGTTTGCCAGTAAGTTACCTAAGGTGTCTGACTCCCATCTATGAAGTTGATACAAGAATTTCTTTCTTACCAGGTTGCTGTATTAACTATAGAGCAAATGCTTCTACCCAGCATAAATTCGCCACAAGAGCTTCCTCTGCCCCACCCTTCACCCTATCCACGCCAGCAGCCTGATAGAGCAGAAAAAGCTTTACAGTTTGATGTAACTGAATTTAGTTTTTTATTTTCTAGTTATTTCCTGTGTAACCCTAGTCAAGTTGCTTAACATCTTTGAGCTTGTTCTCTTATCTATAAAACTGATATAATAATATCTACATTTATATGATTGTGGCTAGGATTAAATAAAGTAACATGTATAAAGCGCCCACCATATGCACATTCCATAGATGTGAGTTCTCAGTCTCTGAATACCCAAGGTACTATAGATAGCATAATTTTTCAACATTTTCATCCAAAATCACATATGTTTTTCACAGGTTTAAGCTAAAATATTATTTTAGAAGGCAAATAAACCTGAGATGTGTGTCAAATTGCTGTCTTTAAAAGGCATATGAAGCACCCGGGGAGCGTAATCAAAATGCAGATTCTAGGCCCCCACTCACTGACATCTGATTCACTAGATCTGGAGTGAGCCCAGGAATTTGCATTTTGATAAGGCCCATAGAGTGAGTCAGGTGTTCCATTACCTACACCTTGAAGACCAGTATTTTCATGTATCCAAGTTTGAGACATGGTGATATTTTCAACTCCAAACTCCAAAAGTTTGCATGAGCCACAATTGAAAAATGAGCCTATGTTTAGTCAAAGGGCACATTTATTTCCTTAAGAGCTGTGGATTTATTCATGCTGCTTTATGAAATAAACTTCATGTGGAACTTAGGAGATATAAGAGCAACTGCTTTCACAAAGGCACTGTTTATCAGACTATGAATTGTACATGAATCTTAACTCTCAAAGCTGTGCAAATTCTCTTATGTCTAGCAAGGAACTCTACCTACCAATGAGAATAACAGGCATTATAGATGTACATATGCTTTGGAAATAATGCATTTTTTTAAGAAAAAAACCTGCTATTACTCATTAGCCTGACAGATAGGCTTGCATTTTATAAAGGACACACTTTAGAAGAATTATTAGTATACAGTAGTAGTAATGAGATATAAAAATATTAGGAATAAAACAATGAAAGTGATGTAAACAGAGTTTTTTTGTGAATTTAAAAAGAAAAGAAAGTTACAAAGAACTCTTTATAATAATCAGTGTCAAATATGCTATCTTATTTTTTCTCATAAAATGATTGATAGTAAACATTTTAGATCTCAATGGCTTCTATGCGAAAACCATTTAGTTATCTTTTTTAAAAAAACAAAAGTGAAAAAGAAAATTGAGTACCAAGTTACTAAGACACTCAAGGCATAAAAGTCTGTAAAGACTACACAAAATATCCCCAGGCGCCATATGCATGCAACAAACATCCCAGAGTTGCTCCACCTTTTAATAAATATATGATAGATTTTTGTATACTCCATAAAATTTAAAGAATGATTAAAATGCATAAATGCATAATACTTACCTTGATAAATATAAATTTACTTGCTAAGACAGGAAAGATGAAATTTATGTCCTTCCATCTTGCT
>NW_012109997.1:671163-675247 GCF_000951045.1 Mandrillus leucophaeus | reverse complement strand
AGAAAGAAACAAAGGAAGGAAGGAGGAAGGAAGGAAACAAAGATAATCTTGACACAATGAGGTCTAAAGGAGCTAAATTTCAAATAGGAATAAGGTCTTCCTATGTAAATAAAGATTTGTGGCCATCAGGGTCACAGAGGTAAATCAGTCAGTAGAAGAAGACACACACATAACTCAGAAGTTAGAATTGACAAAAACTTTAAAGTAAACATAAATATGTGAAACCAATTATTTGAAAAGCTGAATAAAATGAATGGAAAGAAGGATAACATAAACCATGTATGGAATTTTAACAAAAAAACCCGTACAACTAAAACATGCAATATTTAAGAATTTGTTGGAGCACTTTAGAGCTCAATAAAAATGGGCAAAAACCATTGTGAAAATTGGTTTTACAACTTGTGTCATTCTCATCATACCAAACTAAATCAGATTTGAGGAGCCAGGGGAAAAAGCACTTAGGGGACATAGATAGCACCTGCTGCAAGAACTAAATTTTCCATAAGCCCAGCTGCTAAAACTACCTATTATAAGCTGAAGCCAGTTTCATCTAATAGCTACCAAAGCACTTGGGTATAACTGTAAGACTAGCTTTACCCACTTTTGCCACTCAGCCATCAGAGCTTGTCAGCTCCCCAAAACATTGCTAGTGTCAATGAACTTTTTTCAAAGCAATACATAACATTTTTCTGTTTTAGAAAACCTCCAACCTTCTCTTTATTTTTCAGACATAACAAAGACCACCTAATCTTGTGTGTACGCCATGAAATGAATCTTTGCTGCACAAATACAACTTTCAAATTTTAAAATTTGCCTTTATAAGTTGTTTGACTTTAAACTAAATGGGCCATTAATATGTAAATAGATGCTCAAAATCATTATTCAGCAGAAATTGGAAATTAAAACCCTAGTGAGTTACAAGACAGAAAATAGCACATATGGTTGAGATTGAGGAGCACGTGGAGCTTTTATACAATGCCGTAGATGTGAAAAACAGTATTATCTCTTTGGAAAACCCTTTTGCAGTTTCTAATAAAATTAAGAATTATTCTTCTAGATATATATCCAAAAGAAACGAGTGCTTATTTTTACAAAAAGTCTTCTATAATAATATCCCTAGTAGTTTAATTTAATAGCAATATAACAATTATAACAGATAAAATCTGTTACCACCCCAAATACTCATCAACAGCAGAAGGGATAAATAAATCATGGTATAATCACAAAATAAAATATTTAGCAAAAGGGAACATTTAAAAAATGAGCTGTGATATACTCAACAAAATGAATGAACATCATAAACAGTATATTGAGCAAAAGAAAGTAGACATAAATGAATACATACTGTTCAACTGAAATAAGGTTTAGGAATGAACAAATTAATCCATGGCACAAGAAGTAAGAATAATGATTATGGAGAGGGTTATATTGTGATTCCAAGTGGATAAGGCAACTTTCTAGCCAAGGGATGAAAACGTTTTTTATTTATATCTGTTTGGGTTGCACGTGGGTTGCATGCATATATAAATTATTAAACAAGTCTCTTTAAAATGTGTGTGTTTTGCTTCACAGAGTGTATACCGCGATTCAAAATAGTTTTTTGTTTTGTTTTGTTTTTAAATTTTAGACGTAGTTTTGCTTTTGTCGCCCAGGCTGTAGTGCAATGGTGCGATCTTGGCAACCTCCGCCTCCCGGGTTCAAGCAAATCTCCTGCTTCAACCTCCCCAGTAGCTGGGATTACAGCCACCCACCACCACGCCAGGCTTTTTTTTTTTTTTTTTTTTTAGTAGAGACAGGGTTTCACCATGTTGACCAAGCTGATCTCTAGCTCCTGACCTCAGGAGATCCATCCATCTTGGCCCCTCAAAGTGCTGGGATTACAGGAGTGAGCCACAGTGCCTGGCCCAAAATAGCTTTTTCAAAGTCATACTTAATTTTTAAAAAATAATCTTGTGTACTTCTGATGAAGGAAATATCTCTCAAAACTAGTTGATTGAAATCGTTATTTAAAAATTTATATGCATAATTTAAACGAATACATATATGCACCCAAGTTTACTTGGTTGTTATTATTGTTGTTTTTAAGATAGGGATCTTGTTCTGTTGCCCAGGCTCGAGTGCAGTGGCACAATCACAGCTCACTGCCTCCCTCCAACTCCCAGGCTCAAGCAATCATCCTGCTGCAGCCTCCCAAGTAACTGGATCCACAGGAACATGCCACCACACCTGGCTAATTTCTGTGTGTGTGTGTATGTGTGTGTGTTTGTGTAGAGATGAGGTCTCACTATGTTGCCCGAGCTGGTCTCCAACTCCTAAGCTCAGTTGATCCTCCTGTCTCGGCCTCCTAAAGTGTTGAGATTACAAGCATGAGACAATGTGCCTGGCCTTGATACTAAGTTTAAATCTAATATCTTATATTCTCTTGGGAGGTTTTAGTGCTTTTATGTTCAATCATTTGTAATACTTTTCTTCATTTATTAATTTATCCACTGAATGATTATTTATTGGGTTCTATTATGTGGCAGAAGCTGTTCTGTAAACAAGACGAATTTTTCCCTTCATGGAGTTTATATTTTAGTAAATAGACTTTAGAAAAATCAGCTACAAATAAACTAATAGGAAACAAACAACACATAAACTAATAAAAAAAGTAGATAACATAGTGTTATTTTTCCCTAAGTTAGGAAGAAAGATGTTATATAAATGTGTTCTAGAGATACACTTTAAATTGGAGTATTTGTTGAAAAGTAAGGTTCTTGTGTAAGTGTAAATGCTGAGAAGGGGTCAGACTAGGGGAAGAAAAATATGATAATTCAGTATAAGAGAAAGCAAGAGCAAAGAGTCTGAAACAGGGATTTAACATCTTCAAAAGTAAAGCAAGAAGGCTGGTGATAGTGAGCATGGGTGACAGTGGGAGGAAGAGTGGGGCAGAAATGATATTTGAAGGAGTAACTGAGAATTGAATATATAGTTTTATAAATCACTATTTTATTTGGATGATGTGTAGAATACTATTACAGACATACCTCATTTTACTTTGCTTCATTTTATTGCACTTTGCACATTGTTTTCTCACAACTTGGTTTGTGGCAACCCTGCAACAAGCAAGACTATTGGCACCATTTTTCCAGAAGTATGTCCTCACTTCAAGTCTCTGTATTAGCCTTTTTTGATAATAAAATATTTTTCATTAAAGTATATACTTTTTTGACACGATGCTACTGTACACTTAATAGACTACAGTATAATGTGAACATAATTTTTATATGTACTGAGAAACCCCAAAATTTGTGTGATTTGCTTTAGTGCAGCATTCACTTTACTGAAGTTAGCTAGAACTAAAGCTACAATATCCAAGTTATGGATATATTATTCCAGGAAATGAGAAGGAGTTGGAGGATTTAAAGCAAGATAATAGTGTGATATATTTTTATATGAAAAAACTAATGTAAATGCTGTGTGCAGGCCTGGTGCAGTGGCTCACACCTATAATCCTAGCATTTCCAGAGGCCAAGGCAAGAAGATTGTTGAGGCCAGGAGTTCAAGACCAGCCTGAGCAATGTAGGGAGACCCTGTCCTAAAAAGGAACGGATAGCTGGTCATGGTGGTGCTTGCCTGTGATCCCAGTGACTCAGGAGGCTGGGGCAGCGGATACCTTGAGGTTGGGAGGTCAAAGCTGCAGTGAGCCATGACTGCATCACGGCACTCCAGCCTGGGCAACACAATGAGACACTGTTTCTAAAAAGTAAATAAATAAATGCTGTGCATACAATAGATTTTAGGAAATGTAGAGGATTGTCAATGATGAAAAAGGATAAATCAACAAATAATTATAATTTATGTTATTCATCAATGTCACAGTAGGTTCCAAACTTATCTGCAGAAAGGAGACAATTTGGTTATTCAGTACAACAATAGCAAATGAAAAAGGTGTTGTTCTGCATCACTAGGTATTACAAAAATGCAAATCAAAACCATAATGACATATCACCTCACACCAGTTAGGATGACTACTATCAAAAAGTCAAAAGATAAATGTGGAGAAAAAAAGGAACCCTTATACATTGTTGATAGGAAAGCAAAT
>NW_012109997.1:662806-671113 GCF_000951045.1 Mandrillus leucophaeus | reverse complement strand
GAGAAGGAGTTGGAGGATTTAAAGCAAGATAATAGTGTGATATATTTTTATATGAAAAAACTAATGTAAATGCTGTGTGCAGGCCTGGTGCAGTGGCTCACACCTATAATCCTAGCATTTCCAGAGGCCAAGGCAAGAAGATTGTTGAGGCCAGGAGTTCAAGACCAGCCTGAGCAATGTAGGGAGACCCTGTCCTAAAAAGGAACGGATAGCTGGTCATGGTGGTGCTTGCCTGTGATCCCAGTGACTCAGGAGGCTGGGGTAGCGGATACCTTGAGGTTGGGAGGTCAAAGCTGCAGTGAGCCATGATTGCATCATGGCACTCCAGCCTGGGCAACACAATGAGACACTGTTTCTAAAAAGTAAATAAATAAATGCTGTGCATACAATAGATTTTAGGAAATGTAGAGGATTGTCAATGATGAAAAAGGATAAATCAACAAATAATTATAATTTATGTTATTCATCAATGTCACAGTAGGTTCCAAACTTATCTGCAGAAAGGAGACAATTTGGTTATTCAGTACAACAATAGCAAATGAAAAAGGTGTTGTTCTGCATCACTAGGTATTACAAAAATGCAAATCAAAACCATAATGACATATCACCTCACACCAGTTAGGATGACTACTATCAAAAAGTCAAAAGATAAATGTGGAGAAAAAAAGGAACCCTTATACATTGTTGATAGGAAAGCAAATCGGTACAACTGTCATGGAAAACAGTATGGAGATACTTCAAAAAATAAAACAGAACTCCTATATGATTCAGTAATCATACCTTTGCATATATATACTAAGAAAATAAAATTATCTCAAAGAGATATCTGCACTTTCACATTTATTGCAACATTATTCACAATAGACATAATAAGAAAACAAGTAATACCATTTATAATAGTTACGAATTAAAATAAAACATCTAAGAATAAACTTAATCAAAGAGGTGAAAGACTTCTACAATGAAAACTATAAAACACTGATGAAAGAAATTGAAGAGGACACGTAAAAACAAAAAGATAATCAATGTTCATGGATTGGAATAATCGATATTGTTAAAATATCCATATTACCCAAAACAATTTACAAATTCAATGCAATTCCTACCAAAATACCAATGAGATTCTTCACAGAAATAAAAACAATCCTAAAATTTATAAGGAACCACAAAAGACCCAGAGTCGCCAAGGCACTCTGAGCAAAAAGAACAAAACTGGAGGAATCATATTACCTGACTTCATATTATACTAGAGTTACAGTAACCAAAATAGCATGATGCTGTCATAAAAACAGATATATCGAACAATTGAACAGAATAGAGAACCCAGAACTTAATCCATAAATCTGAAGTGAACTAATTTTTGATGGAGGTGCCAAGAATATACTTTTGAGAACGGACAGTCTCTTCAATAAACAGTGCTGGGAAACCTGGATATTCATATGCAGATGAATGAAATTAGACCACTACCTCTCACCATATACAAAAATCAAATCAAAATGAATTAAATACTTAAATTTAACACATCAAACTATAAAACTACTACAAGAAAACGTTGAGAAACCTCTCCAGAATATTGATGTGCGGGAAGATTTTTTGTGTAGTACTCTACAAGTACAGGCAACCAAAGCAAAAATGGACAAACAGAATCACATCAAGTTTAAAAGCTTCTGAACAGCAAAGAAAACAATCAACACAATGAAGAGATAACCACAGAATGAGATAAAATATTTGCAAACTACCCATCCGGCAAAGGATTAATAACTAGAATACATAAGGAGCTCAAATAATAGGAAAAAATCAAATAATCTGATTTTAAAATGGGCAAAAGATCTAAATAGATAACCCTCAGAAGAACACACACAAATGGCAAACAGGTACATTAAAAAGTGCTCAGTATCATTGATCATCAGAGAAATGCAAATCAAAACTACAGTGAGATGTCATCTCTCCCCAGTTAAATGGCTTTTATCCACAAGACAGGCAATAATGAATGCTGGCAAGGAGGTAGAGAAAAGGGAACTCTCATACACTGTTGGTGGGAGTATAAATTAGTACATGTACTAAGGAGAACACTATGGAGGTTCCTCCAAAAACTAAAAATAGAACCACACTATGATCCAGCAAATCCCTCTGGTGGATATATTCCCAAAAGACAGAAAATCAGTATGTCAAAGAGATATATGCACTCCCATATTTACTGTAGCACTATTCACAGGAGCCAAGATTTGGAATCAACTTAAGTGTCCATCAGCAGATGAATGGACAAGGAAAATGTGTTACATATACACAAGGGAGTATTATTCAGCCGTAAAAAAAGAATGAGATCCATTCATCTGCAACAACATGGATGGAAATGGAGGACTACTATGTTAAGTGAAATAACCCAAATAGAGAAAGGCAAACTTCACATATTCTCACTCATTTGTGGGAGCTAAAAATTGAACTCATGAAGATAGAGAGTTGAAGGATGGTTACCAGAGGCTGGGAGTAGTAGTACAGGTAGGGGGAAAGTGGGAGAATTATTGAGTACAAAAATATGAGTTATATAGAATGAATAAGATCTAGTATCTGATAGCACAACAGGGTGAGTACAGTAAAAAATAATTTACTGTAGAGTTAAAAAATAACTAAAAGATTATAGATGGAATTTTTGTAATACACAAAAAATGACAAAAGCTTGAGGTGATGGATACCCCATTAACCATGATGTGATTTTTATGCATTGTATGCCTATATCAAAATATCTCATACATACCATAAATATGTACAACTACTATGTGCCCATAAAAATTGAAAATGAAAAATACAACAAAGTACAAAAACAATCTCATTGTCCATCAATGAAAAAATAAATACAGAAAACATCATATATATAAACAAACACCTTTCAAAAGAAGACATACACATGGCCGACAAGCATATGAAATAATGCTCAACATCACTAATCATTAGAGAAATACAAATCAAATCACAATGAGACACCCTCTCACACCAATCAGAATGACTATCATTAAAAGGTAAAAAAGAACAGATCCTGGTGAGATTTTGGAGAAAAGGAATGATTGTACACTGCTGGTGGGAATGTAAATTAGTTCAGCCATTGTTGGAAGCAGTTTGGTGATTTCTCAACTTAAAACAGAACTACTATTCAACCCAGCAATCCCACTATTGGACGTATACCCAAATCATTCTACCATAAAGACACACACGTGCATATGTTTACTGTAGCACTATTCACAATAGAAAATACATGAAATCAACCTAGTTATGATAGATGAGATAAAGGAAACATGTGACATATACACCATGGAATACTGCATAGCCATAAAAAAGAACAAGATCCTGTCCTTTGCAGTGACATGGATGAAGATGGAGACCATTATCCTAATGCAAGAACAGAAAACCAAATACTGCAAGTTCTCATTTACAATTGGGAGCTAAAATTGATTATAGATGAACACAAAGAAGGGAACAATAGACACCAAGGCCTTCTTGAGGGTGGAGGGTGGGAAGAGGATGACAATAGAGAAGCTATCTATTGGGTACCATGCTTGTTACCTAGTGACAAAAAATCTGTACACCAAACCCCCATTGCATGCAACTTACACATATTACAAAGCTGCACATGTACACCTGAAACAAAAAGGTTTTTTAAAAAAGTCATGTTTGTATTACACACACTCACACATGCAAGTATACATACACACAAAGGAATCATATTCAACCTTTAAAAAGAAGGAAATCTACCATTTGCAATGACGTGGATGAACCTAAAAGATACCATGCTAAGTGAAATAAAACAGACACAGAAAGACAAATACACATGATCTCATCATGTATATGTGGAATGTAAAACATTGAACTCACAGAAATAAAGAGTAGAGGTGTGGTTACCATGTACCACGAGGTGAGGAAAAGGGGGAGATGTTGGTCATAGGGTACAAACTTGCAGCTCTAAAGTGAATAAGTTCTGGAGATCTAGGGTACAGCATGGTGACTATAGTAATAATAATGCGTCATATACTTGAAATTTGCTATGAGTAGATCTTAAATATTTTCACACTACCACCAACAGCAAAGGCAACTATGTGAGATGGTTAATTAGCTTGCTTGTGGTAATCATTTTACATTGTAGTTATATCAAAACATCACTTGTACACCTTGAATATATATTATCTCTGTCTATTATAGCTCAATGAAGATAAAAATAAAATAAAATGCATTGTTCTAGTGTCCTTTTACTCTTTTAATAAAAATCCTTAGATAATTTTGGTTTTACCTATTTATACTGGCAGATGGTAGCTACTTCATCTTCAGTTAGGATTTCATGAATTCTCACTTGGTGCATGGTTTTGCCCTGGAGTTTCATATAAAAAGAAATGTGCTTTTTATTGAGTATGTTTCCGAATTACACAATCCAGGGGTAAATTCAGTAGTTTTTAAATTTCTAAGTTATGTGGAATTATGAGTTGTGAACTTTTTGTCAATTTTGGGAAGCATCTACTTTATAAACCACTAAGATCTTCTCTAAGGAAAATAAAAGAATTTTTGAGTGAATTCATGTTTTATGACCAAAAACCTTCAATTGTTCCATGGGGGACTCTGAGTCAGTTAGCAGTTTAGATAAGCAGCCTTTGTGTTTTCACACTTCAATTTTTTTATTAAGTAAGAAAAATGTAAAGATTTTACAATGTTATTTTCACCAACTTTGAGCTTTCTTTATTTGTATGGCCACTCACTCTGACTTCACCACATCCAGCCCAGTACAAAAAAGCTAGAGAACAAATGCAAGAAATTCTTGGCTTTATGTTTAAAAATCCTGATTCAGGTTTGAAACAGAAAAGATTGTGAAAGATATAGGATACATTTAGTTTATGTGCTTCCTCACACACTCGTTTTAAAAATTTATTATGTATGTGTGTGTTTTTGCTATACCACCCAGAAAAAAATGTCTCTCCTTTTATAATGTTATAGTCTACTGTGGCTACAAATACTGTCACCATTGTACTGTCCTCCTGCAGACGTTATTGGTTCTCTGAATTTTATACTTCATTATGCTCTAGATGACATTCAATTGCCATTATCTGCATGATGCTGCCCCAGAGCTTTCTTAGAAGCCATAAAAGATAATTTTAAACCCCTAACCACAGACCTGAAGTGCCAGGGATTAATACACTTGGAGCAACCCTCAAACTACGACAATCTAAAATCAGTCATCTGTCATCTCTCAGCTGGGACAGCTCTAAGAACTATGTTACTCACCTATTCCCAAACAGTCCTGCCATTACCTCAATGATAGGCCAACTTGATAAGATTTTTTTTTTACATCTTATCAGGAAGGAAGATGGCTTCCTTCTCTTCCCTGTTTCTCTATCTCACACCACTACTGAACATACTTTAACTTCCTCCAACTATTTAAATTGAAATTCTTTTCCCAGGGTCTATTTCAGGGAAAAACGAGCTATAGTACCTACTATATTTTAAGTCTTTTAGAGTTAGGGACAGTACAGTATTATATTATTCTTCATATCCACAACACACTCACATGAAAGTCTCCTAAACATAGCAAATACTTCAATAAGTAATCAGTCAAATTGAAGGTGTGGTTACAATCGCAAATATTCTCATAATGTTGAGAAAATACGTGATCTATCTTTCATAAATCTACTGCACCTTTTTTGAACCCTGGCCTTCTCCTTTTACTATTCCAAAGAATCTGAATAAGGATATTTGATACATGTTTTAAAAATGAAATAAGTTCATTAAACACATTTTTAAAGTACATAAAAAGTAAAAATCATTTTGTAATTCCATAATTCTGAAGTAGCCACTGTCAACATTGCATAGCTTCTGTCAGTATTTTAAAAAATGTGTATTGAAGTCAAGTTTGGAATCATATATTTATTATCTTTTTATCACAATAATACCATGTAATAATAGAAGGAATTTTGCTTCCAAACAAGGTAGATAACAGGGACTGCCTTCATCCTGCCTCCTGAGAAAAATGAAAAGAACAAAGTACATGAGACAACAGTTTTCAACACAGTAGCATTAGACATCAATTAACAAAAGACAGTGATGCCTGAGAGTCAGGAAACAATATAGGTGGGCCCTATGATTGCCCCCAAATTATTGACTAAGGAGAGAGTTGAGGCTTCATTTCAGGAAAGAATTTACAGAGAAAGGCAGTCGTTCTGGGTAATGGAGATACAGCTGGAAGCTCAGGAAGATCAAGAAAGCTGGAATAAACTGAGAAGGTTGCCAGAGAGAAGAGAAAAGAGTGAAGGAAGGAGGGACAGAGATAGATAGATAGATAGATAGATAGATAGATAGATAGATAGATAGATAGATAGATAGATAGATAGAGAGAATATCTAGCCATCTGCAGAGGTGCCCCCTCAAGACTAGGCTGTATATTAATCATTACATGAGTGTGAAGAATCTACTGAGGCTGGTAAAAGGATGACCAGAAAGGATTTGAGAGAACAGCCCCCAGATATTCCATAGGATACAGTATAAAAGTTCTAGCAAACCTTATAATTATGGAATATTAGGTAAAGTATTCAGAAGGGTTTTGCCTCAATAGTGGGAAATATTAGGTTTACATTAAATATTATTCTTGTCTTGCCTAACAAAGTGTAAAAGTGAGAACTGGGCCTGGTGCAGTACTTTATGCCTCTAATCCTAATACCCTGGGAGACTGAGACATGAGGATTGCTTGACTCCAGGAATTTGAGACCAGTCTGGGCAACGTGGAAAGACTCTGTCTCTATAAAACTTAGAAATAATAATAACAAAAAGCCGAGAGTGGTGGCATGCACCTGTGGTCCCAGCTTCCCTGAAGGTAGAGGAGGGAAGGGCACTTGAGCTGGGAGGTCTAGGCTGCAGTGAGTCAAGATCCTACCACTGCACTGCAGCCTGGGCAAAAGAGGGAGACCCTATCTCAAAAAAAAAAAAAAAAGAAAGAAAGAAAGAAAAAAAAAGAAAGAAAAAGAAAAAAAGAAAAAGAAAAAGAAAAACGAGTGAGAAATGAAAGGATTAAACTCTTCCAGATAACTCATTCCCAAAAACAAGCTCAAATATTATTTATAGGGAGTACCTTTACACAATAAGGAGAAATTTACAACATCTGGCTTCCAATTTAAAAAGTAGCAGATATGCAAAGAAGCAAGAAAATGTGACTTATTGTGAAGAGAAAGATGAATTCATGAAATCAGACCTATAAATGACTCAATTAATAAAATTAATGGAAAAGGACACTAAATCATCTATTATAACTGGAAACCATAGGTGAATTCTTTTTAAATAATAGTTTTAACCTTTGTCTTTCATATTGGCAGGTAAAAAGTCAACCACCAAATTTGAAGCATAGAAGAAAATAGTTGCTGAGGTTGTTTATAATCATTCCTACTCTCTGTGCTCCCTTAGATACTCCTATACTGCTTAATGTGAATAGTTTGTTAATATTGCTGTAAAGTATTATGTTGTATAATTTGAAGACAATGTTATTTTATTATATTCTATCAATTTATAATATATTATTAGTTTGATGCCTTATCAAAAATGCCTTGAGTTTTTATAATATATTTTGACAAATTTTACTACCATGTGTTCTGTAATAAGTATGTATTTTTGTACTTGCAGAAACTGCTGCTAACTTTTAAAGTTGTTTGGTTTTCAAGGCACTGATAATGAGTATGTATGAAGTCCATACTTTCTGCAGAATTAACCATCACACCAGAACAATATTGCTTTTTGTAGAATTGTCCTAGTTAATGAGCCCAAACTCTGCCTGACATTGGAAATTTCATAGAGCGTAATTAATGTTGAATTGAATTTTGAGCTTTTAGTCAGAACCTATGGTCAAGTGTTTTTAGGAAAAGTTTTTTTTTTTTAATTGTATTTTACTTTAAGTTCTGGGATACATGTGCAGAACACGCAGGTTTGTTACACAGGTATACATTTGCCGTGGTATTTTGCTGCACCTATCAACCCATCATCTAGGTTTTAAGCCCCGCGTGCATTAGGCATTTGTCCTAAAGTTCTCCCTCCCCTTACTCCCCACCCCCAGGTGAACATTTAAAAATAGAGATCAAAATCAAACTTCATCTATAGTACAAAAAATGTTAAAGGAAACCCTTCAGGCAGAAAACAAATGATGCAATTGAAAAGCTGGATGTAGTTGATGGGTGCAGCACAGCAACATGGCACAAGTATACATATGTAACAAACCTGCACGTTATGCACATGTACCCTAGAACTTAAAGTATAATAATAAAAAATAATTTAAAAAAAAAAAGAAAAAAA
>NW_012109997.1:653674-662756 GCF_000951045.1 Mandrillus leucophaeus | reverse complement strand
CAGCACAGCAACATGGCACAAGTATACATATGTAACAAACCTGCACGTTATGCACATGTACCCTAGAACTTAAAGTATAATAATAATAAAAAATAAATAAATAAAGAAGAAAAAAAAAGAAAAGCTGGATGTTCACAAAAGAACAAGAGAAATGATAACTACATGGGTAAATATAAAAGATTTTTTGTTATTACTCACATCTCTTAAAAATATATAAAGCAAAGATGATACAACTTATATGGAAATAAAATGTATGGCAACTATAACACAAATGTCATGGGGGAAGAATGAAAATATAATTTTGAAGGTCATTGTATTTATGGTGAACCGTATATCTTAAATGTAGGGTGTGATAAGGTCAAGATATATATAATAACACTGAAGCAACCACTGAAAGCACTAGTAATCCAATGAAGGATACAAAAAGAATTTATAAATAATACTCAATCCAAAACACAATAGAAAAAGAAGAAAAATAGATTTAACAAAATATAATATAAATAGAAAATAGCAATATATCAGATTTTAACTCTATGTTATCAATAATCACATTAAATTTAAATGGTCTAAACACACTAATTAACAGATATTTTCAGAATGGATTTTAAAAGTCAAGAGCCATCTAAGTAGTTTCTTTAAGATGTCCACTTTAAATATAAAGACACAACTAGATTAAAGGTTAAAGAAAAATAGAAAACATACACCATACTAACATTAATCAAAAGAAATCGGGAGCATCTATATTAATATTAGTCAGGCAATATTTTAAAATGATAGGTGGGTCAATTCATCCAGAGAATATAACCATTCTAAATGTGTATACATCTAATAAAATTCATGAAACAAAAACTGAGAGACTTGTAAAGAAAAGTAGGCATATCCATAATTATAGTAGAAGACATCAACACTCCTCTCTCAATAACTCATATAAGTAGTCACAGAAATCAGTAAGAATATAAGAGACTTTAAAAGCATTCTTGACCAACTTTATCTTCTTGATGATTACTGAATGCTACACCCAAGACAAAGTAAAATACATATTTGCTGGAAGTACAGTAAGAACAATTACAAAGTAAGACCATATTCTATGCCATAAAACAAAATTCAATAAATATAAAAGCTTTCATAAAAAGTTCAAACATGCACAGACCATATGTCATACCTATTACACTCCTAGATATTTACCCAAGAGAAATAGCAGCATTTCCACACAAAGAACTATCCACAAATGCCGATACCATTTATTTCTTAATAGTCCCAAACTGGAAGGAACCCAAATGTCATCAACAGGTGAATAAATAAATAAATTGCAGTGTATCCATAAAATGGAATACTTTCCGCAATAAAAACCAATGAGTCATTGTCACACACAAAGAAATGGATAGATCTGAAAATAATTACGACAAGGGAATGAAGCCAGATTCCAGGTCTACAAAATTCTAGAAAATTCAAACTAACTTATAGTGACAGAAATCAGATCGGTGTTTGCTCAGGGAAGAAGAAAAGGAGCAGTAAGGAGAGATTATAAAGAGGCCCGAGAAAACTAAACTTTTGAGTGTAGTTAATATTGTCATTTTTCTGATTTTGCTAATAATTATATGAATGTATACATACATCAAAATATTGAACTATACACTTTAAGTATGTGCAGGTTTTTGCATGTCAATTACAGCCTCAATAAACTTATTTTAATACAATAGTCATTGTATTAGTCAGGATTCTATAGAGGGACAAAACTAATGGAATATATATATTTATTTATATTTATTAAGTATTAACTCACATGATCACAATAGGCCATCTGCAAGCTGAGGAGCAAGGAGAGCCAGCCGGAGTTCCAAAACTGAAGAACTTGGAGTCCAACGTTTGAGGGCAGAAAGCATGCAGCACGGGAGAAAGAGGTAGGCTGGCAAGCTAGGCCAGGCTCTCTTTCCACATTTTTCCACCTGCTTATATTCTAGCCTCACTGGCAGCTAATTAGACAAATATGTATTTCACTTTGTGCCCACCCAGACTAAGTGTGAGTCTGCCTTTCCCAGCTCGCTGACTCAAATGTTAATCTCCTTTGGCAATACCCTCACAGACACACCCAGGATCAACACTTTGTATCCTTCAATCCAATCAAGTTGACAGTCACCACAAGCCCACCCCTTGTCAACTTGAGCCCATAAACATCTCTTGAGATCATACATAACCTTCAAATGAAAACAATAAAAAGGTCATAATTATGCCTAACATAATGTAACTATCTTTGCACCACCAGAAGCACACTAATCCCAACCCAAATACTATTACATAAAGTTAACAATACTTAAATGCTGATGTGAAGTCAATAAATTTTACTTGATAAAGGAGATAAAGGTAATAAAGGATAAAGGAGAACGGAAATAAAGCAAGACTATTTTTTAGTACAAGTGTACATATGCACAACATGTTTTTAACAAAAGAAGGAGGAAATACTCAGGACAATTGCAGTCCTCGTTTCTGCATCTCATTACGTGGTCATCACTGGTATTGATGACTACCTTCTTCTACTACCCATTCTGTATTCCCTTTGTCTTCAGAAAGAACCTCAGCAGGTAACATTTTTCTTTTTTTTCCTGGTGGAGTGACCCAAAGTTTCATTCGTGAAGGGTCTGGGTCATTTGTAATCCTGCCTGGATTGGGTTGTTATACATTCCCATTGACCTTAAATGCAGGGCATGGTAATAGTAAGAGACACCCTAATGGATATCCTGTATTCCATGCATACTCTTCCTTACCTCCATTGAAGTAGTAGTACAGAGGAGTAGAATGATTACATCTTGATAGTCTGGGTCAATAACCCTACCAGTCATGAAGCCAATGTGGGTGTTCTGCCAACTGCTAAGTATGTCTATGCTAATTATGCATTCTGGCACTGGGGAAATGACCACAGGATAAATCTGGGGACCCACTGGACCCACTGTAAGTCAGACCTGAGCTAAAACTCCATTAATCACTTGACCTCTAAATGACCCTACTTTAACTGGAGGACCACAGTGATGTTTTGGATCCCCTGGAGTCAATATCGGCTCAGAGCCAGTGTCCAATAGTCCCTGAAATGTCTGATAATTTCCCTTTCCTCAATGCATAGTTACCTTGGTAAAAGCCCAGTGGTCTCCTTGAGGAAGGATGGGAGAAAGATTTACTGCATAAATTGTCAGTAATACAGTGGGGTCCTTCCTAAGGAGACCAAGCCTCCCCTTTATTCAAGGGGTTATCAGTCCGTAAACTGGAAATTGAGAGACAATGATTTTCTGTTTTTATCATTCAAATTAGTCTTTTGTTCATTTAACATAGAAGTTTTCTGCTTATATTAATTAAGTGGGAATGCAGTAGGCTTCCTATCAATTTCACTTCTAGGAACACTGTGATTAATTAGCCAATGCCACAGCTCTACATGAGTCAGACCATTCTGATGCCATTTTGTCTCTGCTGTTCATTATGGTAGCTACGCCTACCTTGCGTTTGATGGTTGAGTGCTGCCACTTGGCCCCTGCCACCTCAGAATCCAATTATTCCCATTGTATTTACACTTTGTAGTTGAGTGACTGCAGTTCCCACTCTTAGATCTGACGTACAGAGAAGAGAAATTACAGGTCTCTTCAAAGATGCAGGTGCCGACTTCGCAAATCAATTTCACAAGGCATTAGTTAAGGGTATATTTTTTGAATCCTCCCAGTTAGGATAAGTAGGTCTAAAGTGACTAATCCACTCCACCATTCCAATCTCCCTAAGCCTTTGGATCCCTTCCTCTACATTAAACCAAGGGAGATCAGGCATTTCCAGCTTGTTCACAGTGGGCCATCTTTTAACCCATATTTCAGCTAACCAAGCAAATAAACTATTATAACCTTTCTTTTAACTCCTCAAATCGCAACATTAAATGCAAGATCCCTACTTAGTGGGCACAAATCAATAAATTCAGCCTGATCTAACTCTATGTTCCACACCCGTAATATCCATTCCCATACCTATTCTTCAGTTTTTGGTGTATAGAAATTAGAAAACTCAAGTAGTTCTTTTCTAGTGTAGTGTACCTCCTCATGGGTCACACTCTCAACCTCACCTCTAGGGGACCTCTGAGACTTTAGTCTAGTTATAGGTCTAGAAGCAAACAGGGGTGTTGGGGGTGGCTCCTGAGGAGAATCAACAGTATCTTGCTTGGCATATGTCTCAGGGTAGGCCATCACAGTTGCCTCAGGCAGCACAGGGCTTTCTCCTCAGACAAAGGTGGAAAGGCTGATGGCAGCATGGGCTGGAGAGGGGATGCTGCCATTTCTGGGGATGGGGAAACTGTTTCTTCTGGCAACAAAGGTTCATTAGACTTTCCAAACTCAATATTTCCAGCTTCATCAGGGTCCTCCCACATATCACCATTTCAAATTGCAGGGTCCTATTCTTTTCTAATCAATGCCCTCACTTTAACAGTAGACATCTGGTGAGGCTGTGCATGCACCTTTCATTGCAGATCAGCCACTTGCAGGATAAGAGCTGGTTTCTGTTTTTCCATAATTTCAGCTCTTTCTCTACTGTCACTCAGGGCAATCTTAGCAGATTTGAGGCTCAGTGTCTGCTTCTGAAGCCAGGAGACAGAATCCCTGAGTTCATCATTTTCTTTCGTCATTTTGTCCACTAAACTTAGGAGCAAACAACCAGCTTCATTATGTTTCTTGTTTCTCCATATATAGTCAAAGGTATTTTGTAGAATCACTAAACTCCCTACCTCTCATGAATGATGAATCAGGAGTGTCAAATGCATTTATTTTGCATAACTCTCTAAACAGCTCAAGCCAAGGACTATCAGTGTTCTCCATAGTATTAGAAGTAGAGTTCTAGAATTTTTCGTTCTAATCATGTTAAGCAGCCAACTCCAGAAACCCCAAAACCAGTGAAAGAATTCCATCCTTAATATTCTATTCCTCTAGAACCACTCCTGGTACCAAAATCTGTATGAGTCAGGGTTCTCTAGAGGGATAGAACTAATGAAATATATACACATGCATATATATACACAAATGCATGTGTGTATATATGTGTATATATATGTGTGTGTGTATATACGTATATATATGCATGTGTATATGCATGTGTATATAATGTGTGTGTATATGTATATAAATATATATGTATATAAAATGGAGAGTTTATTAAGTATTAACTCACATGATCACAAAGTCCCACAATAGGCAGTCTGCAGGCTGAGGAGCAAGGAGAGCCAGTCCAAGTTCCAAAACTGAAGAACTTGGAGCCCAACGTTCCAGGGCAGGAAGCATGCAGCACAGGATGCTAGGCCAGTCTCTCTTTTCACATTTTTCTGCCTGCTTATATTCTAGCAGTGCTGGCAGCTTATTAGATTGTGCCCACCCAGATTAATAGTGGATCTGCCCTTCCCAGCCCACTGTCTCAAATGTCAATCTCCTTTGGCAACACCCTCACAGACACACTTGAGATCAATACTTTGTATCCTTCAATCCAATCAAATTGATACTCAGTATTAACCATCACAGTCATACATATTACTTTCAGGAAATCATCATTGAGCTACTTGAAATACACACATAGAAACCTAAAGAGTACAGTGGTTATAAGAAATGGGCAACAAGAACCAGGCTCCCTTATGTTTCTAAAGTTCTTTCATTAATCCAGAAGAAACAAACCTACCAGCAGGATTTTATCATAATATCTAAAAAATATTCCCTGGGAGTAATTCAGTCCTATAGGAACATGCTTTCATGGTTTAAACTTCTAGTTACATTTAGTGCAGAACAGAAGTAATGCATTAAATGTTTCCTCAGTTACCAAAAGGAATGAATACATCGGCCAATGTTTCTAAGCAAGTCCTATGCCAGGAGAAGAAAATTGATTGGCAAAAAAATAATATTTTATTTTTTAAAAATTTAACTGTCCCCAAATAACAAAAGCATATCAATCCAGTATAGCTTCAGATTTGCATTGCTTGCATACAGATTAATAGTGCTTATGTTTATTTTCATAACTTCCTCCACCAAATTATTTGTTTGGGAGATCAATACATATTTTGCATTGCTTATAAGTAATTAAACATGACTTTTTTCCCTTAGATTGCTAATGTACTTTGGATCTTTTATTCTAATAAACTTTTCAACTTTTTCTTCTTTAACTTTCATGGTGCCAAATACTAAATTCTCTAATAGAAAAATAATGATAGAAAATAAACTTACCATTTAAAAATAAATTTAACAGTTCATCTTTCACATTTCATGTTCTGATTTGAGCTATCAACAAATAATCTTACCCACGATATTTCTAAATCTAAATGTTCTGGAAAAATATTTTGTTTGATTTTCACCATTTCATCACATCATAGAAGTTTAAAGAGTTTATTTTGGCCATATGTACAAGAAGAAACTGTGTTACATAGCTACAGGAATAGACAGGATGGAAGATAGATGGTAGAATGGGAAGGAGACCTTTTGAAGTCACTCAGGTTATTTTCATATGCAACACACTCTTTAACAGAAAATAATGACAAAGTGTGGTAATATGTAATTTATTCGGCGCTTAACGTTTTAAAACACTTCCTTGTACTTTGTTTTATGTGCACAACGTTTGATTTATACTAAGTCATCAGGTATCAAATATCGATACGGCAAGTGACAGACAAGGCAATAGACTGAGATACAAAACTAGTAGTTGGATAGGTAGGTAGGTACATTAGAGAGATTAGATAGGTAGATAGATAGATAGATAGATAGATAGATAGATAGATAGATAGATAGTTTTTAGAAATAAAGACTTATTTTAGAAATAAGATAGATTGATAATGGTACTAGGGTATACAAAATTGTTTTTTCTATATCATGAGTTACAATTCCTTTTATAAAGTGTACCAGGTCATAAACAGCTGATTTTCTATATTATCTTTTAATACTTTACACTCACAAAAAAAAAAACAGTGATTTTCTTAAAAAATAAACTAGACTACGCTTGACATTAATCATGTGTCATTAAACAAAGCGATCTGATACAAATACATAGCATAACCTAGTGTTCAAAATTAAACACCAAATTCAAAAAGACTATTTGTGATTGATTCTAGAATATGCTACGGCATTTTTCCATCCATGCAATTGATCATACATATCTAAGAATTTTTAAAAATTCCTTAAGAGATTGACTTGAGAGAAGAAAAAGCAAAATATTTTTTCACTCAGGAACATAGCATATTTTCCAAGTTTTTAAAATAAGAGTATTATGTTAATAATTTCTGCATTTCACAGATTTAACATTTGTATTGTTACTTTTCTAGAGGCTTTAGTCATTTTGCTCAGCCCATTACAAATCTTATTTGAGAGCTTGAAAACATACATTAATTTGATTAACCAAAGGTCTTGATACATCATTTTTCTATGACGCCCCACTGACCTTTAGAAAAGTTGTGTTACTTTCTTTATGATGTCTTATCTGATCTCAAAAAGAACGTGAACAAAAGACAATAAGCCTTTGCACTCTGAATCTCAAGGTGACATTTAAGACTGACATCCAGCTAGCAAAGGTACATCTCAAAATTTATTCTTGTCCCATGGGGATAAGCAAATCATTAATATAAGAAGGTATCAGGCCATTAAGTGCTTTAAACGTCAACAATAAAGCTTTAAAATCAATGCGAACCTTGACAGGAAGCCAATATAAAAACTGGAGGACAAAAGCGATGTACTTTGAACAGGTAAGTAGCCTCACACTGTGAATGAGCTGAACCTTGGAGATTGATTTATCAAAAAATCGAAACATCTGAATGTTGAACCAGTCCAGTCTCTGTGATTATCACATTGCAGTAGTTTCAGTACTACTTGCATGTCTTTACTCAAAAGATGTGCTGTAGAAGATAATGGTTAGCAAGAGCAGTATTTTACATTGAAACCAATTACTAGGTTTAAATTAATAAGAATACCAACTTTTGTACAATACTGTAGAGTTCACAACATGCTTTTTCAAATAGCATTCCACAAGATCGAGGAACAAGGACGTTCACAGTTGAAAGAATATATTTATGTGCTTACTTTTGTGCTACTAATATTCCAATAATAATAAACTTTAAATTGTTGAATAAAGTAATAAAAAGTGAGAGTTATTTGGTTCTAAATCTTACTTCTAATTGGCAAGGTT
This sequence comes from Mandrillus leucophaeus, assembly GCF_000951045.1. Lineage (NCBI taxonomy): Eukaryota > Metazoa > Chordata > Mammalia > Primates > Cercopithecidae > Mandrillus > Mandrillus leucophaeus. The sequence continues at coordinate 654,587 of NW_012109997.1, read as the reverse complement.
TGCAATACATGGGAAACAGTTCTAATTCTTTTTCCATATACTGTCCGTTTGTTGACTTTCATAAAGATAATGATAATAATAGCTAATAGTAACTGAGCACTTATGAGCCATGCATGGTCTGATATAATCTATTACTGCTATTCACATTTTATGGATGATGAAACTGAAGCACAGACAGACAACACAAAGTGACTAAGATCCTGCAACTTTTAAATGTCAGAATTAGGAAGGACATTGACCCCAGAAACTGCTAAGTAACATAAGTCTTATATATTTGGTCATATATGTATATAGTGTATATGCTATTTTAATACGTGTGCTATTTTAATCATCCATATCTTTGTGTGTGTAAGCGTATTTGTAATTTGAAATATTGTGGTACTGCTGTCACATTACAATAGCAAAAATGTAAAGTGAGAGGTAAATGTAGTCTTCAAATAATTATCACCCTTTCTTTAGTGAATAAAATCTTTGTATGCCAGTGTTTATTGGCAAGTGACTATCTCGAACCTCAGTCATTGGAAAAATTGTTTTGTACGCTCTTTTTTTTTTCCTTCCTCCCTTAAAGGAACCCTACAGAGGGTGACTTTGCTTTGATTACACAGGATTGGATAATTATATGACAAACAAGACTCCCCAAGGTGTACTCACATAGGTCTTTATTAAAAGAAAATGGTATGGTACAACAGGAGAAGGACAGTACAGGTAATCAGTGACGGTTTCCAGCTCCTAGAATCCCATCTCAGGCACATAAAATGTGCTTTGTTTTCAGGTTATGAACCACAAAGATTCACATAAACTGTCTTGATATGAAGGGAGCCTGGGCAAAACTTTACAGCAGGATCTTTTATATCCCACTACTCACCTAAGTAAAGCCAGTTGTGTAACCAGTTAAGTAGGGAGTAAAACATTA
>NW_012109997.1:651160-652739 GCF_000951045.1 Mandrillus leucophaeus | reverse complement strand
TGTTCAAGTCTATTGGTCAAGTAGGTGAGGGTAGATGCAGGCGGTGGAAATAAGTAGGTGGTAGGTGCGGAGAAACTAAGATGAAGCCATATAATTTTTTTTTTTTTTTTTTTTGAGACGGAGTCTTGCTCATCACCCTGGCTAGAGTTCAGTGGCACAATTATGACTCACTGAAGCCTTATTCTCCTGGGCTCAAGTGATCCTCCCACCTTAGCCTCCCCAGTAGCCAGAACTACAGGTGTGCACCACCACTCCTGGCTATTTTCTTTTTTTCAGTAGAGATGAGGCCTCACTACGTTGCCCAGGCTTGACCTCCTGAATGCAAGTGATCCTCCCACCTCAGCCTTCCAAAGTACTGGGATTACAGGTATGTATGAACCACCGTGACCAGCCATTTGATTCTTCAAAAAGAGTGAACTGTGGAGTCAGATTCTCATCACTTATAAGATTTTTTACCTTTTTTGTCGTATCTTCCAATGACCTTCTTATATCTTAAAGTAAGCTGAAAATGTTAATACCAAAACTCATACTGACCAAGACAGGTATGACAGAATCAGTAAATTGTCTTTACTGCTATAAAATTTTCATATGCCCGTTTATATCAAAAGTGAATGTGAAACAGCAGGACATCAAATTACTTTGACATTTCTGTAGCCACACATGTGTAGTTTATGAAAAAAACATGAATTCCGATAATGCTGTCGGGAATGTGGAGAAATGAGACTTCTAAAATAGTGCTTAGAATCAGTGAGCTAAATCGTTAACTATCATCTATTCATGCTGATATCTTATTGGTAAGCAATTTTCTATTTTTTCCCCTAGAGGAAACTGACTTTTGTTCATTGTTCCACCTATTAGAGTGCATGTCTTTCAATTCAAATGCAAATTGTATGAAAAGTCTTATACATGCTTCTTAATCTAAATTTGACAAAGTTTGGTAATAGAGAAATGGACTACTAAATACTTATCTTTCAGCAAGGATTATCAATATTACTAAATTGTGCAACAAATACATTTAATATTTTATTGGCTCACTCGTAAATTTTTGACCTTTGATAGGATAATAACAGCCCTATAGAAAGACATTGCTGTTTCTCAGCAGGAGAAGCTAATCATTTCCTGAAAACGGAAAATATGAACATAGTAGGTATTCGTGTTCATTACAGGAAACCCTGGTTCTATGTGGCCTCCAAGCTAATTTCAGCAGAAATTCATCAAAAGGGTTAAAGACCATTCCTTTATTTAGGAAATGTTCTCTTTGCTGAATTGAAATTTAATAGTATGACATAAATAATATCCTAGGCAAAGAGGAAAGTTGTGTAAAGTATATCCTAGTATATCCTAATGAGAATGAGATTTCTGACATAGCTGGACTGTAGGTGTTTCAAGTTATTGATTATTTATATTTGCTTCTCACTTAAGGTGTAAGACTCATAACTTACCTGTACTCAATTCCGTTAGAACCAGGTTGAGCACCACACTCCTTTCTGGTAGAAAAGCCAGTGTCAAATGCTGGGTCCCCTTGATCACACAAGTAATTAAGAAGTTGATATCATGGGAAATGGATGTCCAGCAGGCC
>NW_012109997.1:647856-649954 GCF_000951045.1 Mandrillus leucophaeus | reverse complement strand
AATAATAAACTTTAAATTGTTGAATAAAGTAATAAAAAGTGAGAGTTATTTGGTTCTAAATCTTACTTCTAATTGGCAAGGTTTGCAATACATGGGAAACAGTTCTAATTCTTTTTCCATATACTGTCCGTTTGTTGACTTTCATAAAGATAATGATAATAATAGCTAATAGTAACTGAGCACTTATGAGCCATGCATGGTCTGATATAATCTATTACTGCTATTCACATTTTATGGATGATGAAACTGAAGCACAGACAGACAACACAAAGTGACTAAGATCCTGCAACTTTTAAATGTCAGAATTAGGAAGGACATTGACCCCAGAAACTGCTAAGTAACATAAGTCTTATATATTTGGTCATATATGTATATAGTGTATATGCTATTTTAATACGTGTGCTATTTTAATCATCCATATCTTTGTGTGTGTAAGCGTATTTGTAATTTGAAATATTGTGGTACTGCTGTCACATTACAATAGCAAAAATGTAAAGTGAGAGGTAAATGTAGTCTTCAAATAATTATCACCCTTTCTTTAGTGAATAAAATCTTTGTATGCCAGTGTTTATTGGCAAGTGACTATCTCGAACCTCAGTCATTGGAAAAATTGTTTTGTACGCTCTTTTTTTTTTCCTTCCTCCCTTAAAGGAACCCTACAGAGGGTGACTTTGCTTTGATTACACAGGATTGGATAATTATATGACAAACAAGACTCCCCAAGGTGTACTCACATAGGTCTTTATTAAAAGAAAATGGTATGGTACAACAGGAGAAGGACAGTACAGGTAATCAGTGACGGTTTCCAGCTCCTAGAATCCCATCTCAGGCACATAGAATGTGCTTTGTTTTCAGGTTATGAACCACAAAGATTCACATAAACTGTCTTGATATGAAGGGAGCCTGGGCAAAACTTTACAGCAGGATCTTTTATATCCCACTACTCACCTAAGTAAAGCCAGTTGTGTAACCAGTTAAGTAGGGAGTAAAACATTAATCTGAACATCTCTAAACAATGTAAAAAAGCATGCCCCAAGCTGCACCAAGCCAAGGGTCAGTTTCAGTTGTTCAGGCACAGTGTTCATTATCGAGTGAAGCAATTTATTGAGCAGGTACTCAGTAAGTATTAGTGGACTCTTTGGACATTCACCTAAAACTTGATACTTCTCTCTTTGTTGACCAGAGAAAAAATATACCAGCCTCCTCTGGAAGCAGCGAGGGAAAATTTAAGAAGTTGATATTTACTGTGTATCTGTAAAAAATTCAAAACATCCACCCACAATTTTTAAAAAATATGAATGACAAAGTTATAGCCATCAAATAAAGAGGGAAAAAAGGTGAGAACATGGGAGTGAACATCCTTCTCTGGGGCTGGGAGATGCAACGGTAGTGTTCCCATTCTTCACGTCTTTAGCAGATAAAAACAAAAAAACTGGAAGATGAGAATATTAGTGGTAAGCAATAAGGAATGAGACAACTCATTTGAGCAGCTAGAAACAGAATATCCACCTGTGGCTCAGAAACAGTAATGTATAATTAATGTGCTTCCAATTTGATTGGTGCCAACCTGAATCATGAACGGCAGCTCAGGATACTTGTTCCTGGATCAGAAGAGAGGTTTCAAGTCAGAATGTTGCTATGTTCACTACTGTTCCTGCATTGTGAGTAATGAATCACCTTATTATCACCACAACCCCTACATCATAATGGTGACTATATGTTGAATATTGACTTCTAACTTATATATTTGTTGTTGCTCTGGTAACATTATTATGCATCTAATAAATATTGTAACATAATACATATTTTTTTACTTTTAAATAAATAAGAAACAAAATCCAAAGACATCAAGTTTTTCTCTTGTCTTCAGGGTTGGGAGGCTACATAAGTGTTCAAGTCTATTGGTCAAGTAGGTGAGGGTAGATGCAGGCGGTGGAAATAAGTAGGTGGTAGGTGCGGAGAAACTAAGATGAAGCCATATAATTTTTTTTTTTTTTTTTTTTGAGACGGAGTCTTGCTCATCACCCTGGCTAGAGTTCAGTGGCACAATTATGACTCACTGAAGCCTTATTCTCCTGGGCTCAAGTGATCCTCCCAC
>NW_012109997.1:626892-646549 GCF_000951045.1 Mandrillus leucophaeus | reverse complement strand
TGAGACGGAGTATCCCTCTGTTGCCCATGCTGGAGCGCAGTGGCGCGATCTTGGCTCACTGCAAGCTCCGCCTCGCATTCTCCTGCCTCCGCCTCCAGAGTTGCTGGGACTACGGGCGCCAGCCACCAAGCCCGGCTAATTTGTGTTTTGTTTTCTTGTGTAGTTTTAGCAGAGATGGGGTTTCACGGTGTTAGCCAGGATGGTCTCGATCTCCTGACCTCGTGATCCACCCGCCTCGGCCTCCCAAAATGCTGGGATTAAAAGCCTGAGCCACCGCGCCCAGCCACAGGCCACCAATTCTAAGCAGCGAGGAGTGCTCAAGTTTGGCAGCCGTGCCTGCTGCTATGGTCGTCTTTGCTTCTTGCTGTCATATAGCCCTGCTATAAAAAAACTGGTTCTCGCCTATCTCTCCAATGATGCTGTTAGCACTGCACTCAAGTCTTACTTTTCTTAGCTTATGCTAAGGGATTCTTCTCTTAGAAGAAGGTTACTTCAAAAAGGGAAGCCCTCCCCTTTTGCGCTTCATTCACCCCAGGCTGACATCTACCCTAACCTGAAACGCTCCATGCTTTACAGGCTTCACAATCGGCAATCTCTTTCCTCTAAAGTCTTACTGCCTGGGAGATTCTCTGCCCGTATAAATTTAGGCCTAATAACATCTTCAACCACCATTCCTCCTTCCCAGAGATATCACCAAGGAATCTGCTTTCTTTTCAACCTCTGAAACACAGAGTTCTTTCTGCCTCCTTTCCTTTGGCAATACACTATCCATAGAGAAAGCTAACCTTTCTTGATAGTAAGGAAGATCCACAACTTAAAAGCAGGGAAAGTTCTATTTACCTTGGAAGTGAGCAAGAAGTGGTCCTTTTGTTTCTTCATATGCTGCCACTGTCCTCAAATACCAGAAAATAATTAATACATAATACTTAATACTATCATACTCTGATGAAAGTATTACAGATAGTGGTAACGCAAGTTAAGGGCCTTGAAACTGGAATAAAGTTATCAAATTTTGTGACAATAAGATTAGTATAGCTGGGGCAAAGTAAACAAGAGGGAAGTTAGAAGACAGTTGTGGAGAAAAATGCATGAACTAGATTTACTTAACCCAGGAGCTACAGGGAAGGGGATTGAAATTCAATTGAGTGTTTTGAGCTGAGGCATAATGTTATCTCGTGTGTTGTTTTTAAGATAAGTACTTGAGATTTTTATTTTGAAATGCTTCAGACATAAAAGTTATGTACAAAGAATTATACAATATTTGTCTTATATTGTTCAAGGAATAAAAGAGCAATATAGCAATATAGTTGATGCGTCCTGTACTTTTCTTGATCATTATGATCATCATCTTTCTATTCCATTATCCTCAAACACTGGTAACTATTATTCTAAATTTGGTGGAGATAATTTCCATTACTTTTTACTTTCAGAGCATATTAAATGTTTATGTATATGGCATTATACTGTACATATTATTTTGCATTTTATCATATAACAATCATCCATGTTGATATGAGTAGCTTTGGGTCATTGGTTTTTGCTGCTGTGTATCATTCCAAAGGGTACAGTTGGGTGTACACCATGTATGTAGACTCCCTGTGATATTATTTATAAAACCCTGGCAAGATGTTACATTTAATGTCACAGTGGGTGTACACTCTGTGATATTATTTGTAATTTCCTAGGGGGATGGTACTCCTAATGTCGCAGGGGGTGTTACACTATGTGTATACATTCTGTGATATTATTCATAATATCCTAGGGGAATGTTATTCCTAATGTCACAGTTGGTGTACACCGTGTGTGTTCACCCTGTGGTATTACATGTAAAATCCTAAGGGGATATTACTCCTAAATTCACCGTAAGTGTACACCTTGAGTGTACACCCTGTGACGTTATTTATATAATTATAGGGGGATGTTACTTCTAATGTCACAGCGGATGTACACCATATATGTACACCCTGTGATAATATTCATATTATTTTAGGGGGATTTTGCTCATAATATCACAGTGGTTGTACAGCCTGTGTGTACAACCTGGGATATTATTCATAATGTACTAGAAAGATATTACTTCTAATATCACAATGGGTGTACAGTCTGTGATATTATTCATAAAATCCTAGGGAGATATTACTCCTAATATCACAGTGGGTATACAACCTATGATATTAGCAGCAATATCCTAAGGAAATAGTATGCCTAATATCACAGGGTGTGTACACCCTGTGATGTTACTCATAATATCCTAAAGGAATGTTACTCCTAATGTCATGGTGGGGAAGTATACCCTGTGATATTAATCATAATTTCCTAGGGGGATGTTACTTTTGATTTCACAGAGGGTGCATACCTGCTGGTATTATTTGTATTTTAGGGAAATGTTACTCTTAATGTTACAGGGAGTGTACACCCTGTGATATTACTCGTAATGTCCTAGAAGGATGTTACTCCTAGTGTCATAGGTAGTGTAGATTCTGTGATATTATTTTTAACATCCTGGGTGGATGTTACTTCTAATGTCAAAGAGGATGTACACCCTGTGATATTACTGGCAATACCCTCGGGGGATGTTACTCCTAACATCACAATGGATGAGTACACCATGTACACACCATGCGTGTACACCCACTGTGATATTATTCATAATATCCTAGGTAGGTATTACTTCTACTATTACTTTCATAATATTTTAAGGATATATTGTTCATAATATCCAAGGGAGATATTACTCCTGATATCACAGTAAGTGTATACCCTGTGATATTATTATTTGTAATATTCTAGGAAAGATATTATTCTTAATATCACAGTGGGTGCACACCCTGTGACATCATTCATAATATACTAGAGGGATGTTAATATGATAGTTGGTGTACACACTGTGATATTATTCAAAATATCCTAGGGGGATGGTACTCTTAATGCCACAATGGATGTACATTCTGTAATATTTTTGATAATATCCTAAGGAGGGTGTGACTTCTAGTGTCACAGGGGTTGTACACCCTGTGATATTATTCATAATATTCTAGAAGGATGTTATCTTTGACGTCACAGGGTATGTAGGCCTTGTGCTATTTTTCATAACATCCTAGAACGATGTTGCTCTTAATGTGTACACACTGTGGTATTATTTGTAATATCCTAGGGAGATGTTACTCTTAATGTCACTGTATGTGTGCACCCTGTGAAATTATTCATAATATCCTAGAAGGATGTTACTACTAATGTCACAGTGGGTGTACACCCTATGATATTATTCATAATATCATAGGAAGATATGACTCCCAATAGCACAGTGGGTGTGCTCTGTGTAATATTATTCATAATATTCTAGAAAAATATAACTTCTAATATCACAATAGGTGTACACCCTGTGGTTTTATTCCTAATATCCTAGGGAGAAATTACTCCTAAAACCACAGTGAGTGTACACCCCGCATGTGATATTGTTCCTAAAGTCCATGGGGGAAAAATGACATTACTCCCAATATCGCAGGGGGTGTACAACTCTTCTGCTTTATTTTTCCTTATATTGGGAAAGAGGATGATATTACTCCCAATGTTACAGAGGATGTACACTGACCTTGTGGTATTGTTACTAATATCCAGGGGGGAAGAGAATGATATTATTTGCTACATCACAGGGAGCGTACACCAACCCTGTGACATTGTTCCTAATATCCTTGAAGGAAGAGAGTGATATTACTCCCAATATCGCGTAGGGGTGTATGCACCCCATGTGATATTATTTCTAATATCCATAAAAGGAGAGGATAATATTAGTCCAAATATCACAGGAGGTGCACATCACTCTTGTGATATAGTTTCTAATCTCCGGGGTTGGGGGAGAGGATGATTTTACTCTCAATATCGCAAGGTGTGTACACCCCTCCCCGTGATGTTGTTCTTAATATCCAGGGGGCGAGAGGATGGCATTACTCCCAATATCGCAGGGGCAGTACAGCCCCCTGTGATACTGTTGCTAATATGAAGAGGGAGAGAGGATAATATTATTCCCACACCTTCACCTATGATATTGTTCCTAATATCCAAGGGCAGGAGAGAATAATATTACTCTCAATATCACAGAGGGTGTACAACCCTCCCACCATGATATTGTTTCTAATTTGTTTCTAATATTCAGGGAGGAGAAGATAATATTACTCCAAATATCTCAGGGATGTACAAGGCCTGCATGATATTGTTTCTAACATCCAGAAGGAGGTATAGTATGCAACATTGAAGGGAGTGTACACCCACTCTGTAATATTGTTTTTAACACGCAGGAGTGGAAAGGATGATATTACTCCCAATATCGCAAGGAGTGAACAGCCCCCCCACCACCGTGATATTGTTCCTAATATCCAAAAGATAGGGAAAGGATTACATTGATCCCCATATCGCAAGGGGTATACACTTTCGCTGTGATATTGTTCCTAATAACCGAAGGGGGATATAGAGTCATATTACTCTCAATATCGTGAGGATATACACCTTCCCTTGTAATATTGTTAATAATATCCAGGTGGTGTAAAGGCTGATATTACTCCTACATTAACAGGGTGTGTACACCCCTCCCCCCCCCGGTGATATTGTTTCTAATATCCGGGTAGGTGGAAAATGATATTACTCCAAATATCTCAGAGTGTGTATACACCCCCTGTGATGTTGTTCCTAATATAGAGGGGAAAAGAGGACTATATTAATGTCAATATTGCAGGGGGTGTAAACCCGGCCTGTGATATTGTTTCTTATATCCTAGTGGTGAGAGGATGATATTGCTCCTAATATCTGGGGGTGGGGAGAGAATAAAATTACTCCCAATATTCCAGGGGTTGTACATCTCCCCTGGAATATTGTTCCTAATATCCAAAAAGGAGAGGATGATATTACTCCCAACTTCACAGGGAGTGTATACCCCCTCTGTGTTATTGTTTCTAGTATCAGGTGTGGGGGGAAGATGATATTACTCTCAATGTCACAAAGGGTGTACACCACCCCTTGTGATATTTTTCCAAATATCCAGTGTGGGAGAGAATAATATTATTCCTAGAATCTCTGTGGGTGTACACACCCTCTGTGATATTTTCCCTAATGTCCAGTGGGGGAGAGGATGGTATTACTCCCAATATCACAAAGGGTTTACATCCTCATGTGATTTTTTTTAATATTCAGGGACAAAAAGGATGCTATTTCTTTCAATATTGAAGGGGGTGTGATTACTGAAGGGGGTGATATTACTCCTAATATCGCAGGAGGTGTTCACTTTCCCTATGATATTGTTCCTAATATCCACAGGAGAAGGGATGATATTACTCTCATTATCGCTGTGGGTGTGCACCACCCCTGTGATATTGTTTCTAATATTTTGAGGTGAAAAACATATTACTCCCAATATCCTAGGAGATGTATAACCATCCTGTGATATTTTTTCTAATATCCAGTGGGGGCGAGGATGATATTTCTCCCAATATTGCAAGGGATGTACAGCCTTTCTGTGATATTTTTTGTGCTATCCTGGGTGATAGAGGGTAATATTACTACCAATATCACAGGAGATGTACACACCCACTATGATATTGTTCCTGATAGCCAGGCAGAGAGAGATAGATATTACTCTCAATATTGCAGGGGATGTACACCCCTTCTGTGATATTGTTTCTAATATCCAGGAGGAAGGGGTGATATTACTTCCAATATCACAGGGTGTTTACACCCCCACTGTGATATTGTTCCTAATATCAAAGTGGGACAGGATGATATTACTTCCAATATCGCAGCAGGTGTACATCCTCTGTGTAATATTGTTTCTAAACCCAGGGCGTGAGAAGATGAAATTACTCCCAATATCTCACAGGCTGTACACTGCCCATGTTATATCACCTAATACACACGAAGTGTACACATCCACTGTGGTATTGTTCCTAATATCCAGTGAGGGGAGACGATATTACTTCCAATATCACGGGGCGGTGAACACCCCCCATGATATTGATTCTAATATCCAAAAGGGGAAAGAATGATATTTCTTTCAATATCGCATGGGATGTATATCCCCCCACCCCGTCATATTGATTGTAATATCCAAAAGGGGGAAGGATGATATTACTTTCTATATTGCGTGGGATGTACACCCACCCTGTAATATTGTTCCTAATATCCAGGGGGAAAGAGCATGATATTACTCCCAATATCGCAGCGGCTGCACACTTCCCTGTGATATTTTTCCTTATATCCAAAAAGGGAAAGGCTGATATTCCTCCCAATATGGCAGGGGGTGTACACCCACCGTGTGGTATTGTTCCTAATATCCAGGGGGGAGAAGAAAATATTACTCCCAGTATCACAAGGGTTGTACACCACCCCCACACACAGTGATGTTGTTCCTAATATCTGAAAAGGGAGAAGCTGATAATACTCCCAATATCGAGGGGTGTGTACACATCCTATGTGATATTGTTCATAATACACACGGAAAAAGAAGATAATATTGCAGGTGGTGTACATACTCCCTGTGATATTGTTCTTAATATCCAGATGGGGAGAAGAATATATTACTTCCAATATTTCATGGAGTGTACACTTTCTCTTTAACAGTGTTACTAGTATTCAGAAGGAGATAAAATGATATTACTCCCAATATTACAGAGGGTGTACACTCTCCTTGTGATATTGTTACTAACATCCAGGAGGGAAATGGATGATATCCTCTCAATATCGCAGGACGTGTACACCCATCCTGTGATATTGTTTTTAATACCCAGGTGAAGAGAGGATGGTATTATCCATAATATCACAATAGATGCACACCCCACCTGTGACGCTGTTCCTAATATCCAGGGAAAGAGAGGATGACATTAGTTTCAATACTACAGTAGGTGTACACCCTTACTCTGGTATTGTTTTTACTATTCAGGGAGGGAAAGATAATATTACTCCCAATATTGCAGAGTGTGTACAACCCCTGCCCCGTGATATTGTTCCTAACGTCAAGGTAGAGAGACAATCATAATACTCCCAATATCCCAGGGCGTGTACACACCCCCCCGTGATATAGTTTTTAATATCCAGAAAAGGAGAGGTTGATATTATTCCCAATATCACAGTGGTTGTATACTCACCATGTGATAATATATTCCTAATAACCAGGGGGGAGAGGATGACGTTAGGAACAATATCACGGGAATGTACACTTCCCTTGTGATATTGTTTCTAATATCCGGGGGGAAGAAGATGATATTACTCCCAATATCGCAGGGGGTATATACCCCCCATGATATTTTTTCTGTTGTCCAGAAAGGGAGAGAATGATATCACTTCTAATATCACACGGGGTGTATACCGTCTCTGTGATATTGTTTGTAATGTTTCGGAAGTGAGGATGATATTACTCTTAATATCGCAGAAGGTGTTCACTCTCAATGTGATACTGTTCCTAATATTCAGGGGCTTAGAAAATGATAATACCTGCAGTATCGCAGGGGGTATACACACTTCCGGTGATATTGTTCCTAATATACAGGCGTGCAGAGGATAATATTATTCCCAATATCACAGGGGGTGTACAGCCCAACAGTTATTTTTTTTTCTAAGATGCAGAAGAGGATAAAATTATATTACTCCTAATATCACGAGGGAGTGTACATTCCCTGGTGACATTGTTCCTGAAATAAAAGGAGGGGAGAGGATGATATTAGTCTCAATATTGCAGGGGTTTTACCTGAAATCTATCACCGTCTGTGATATTGTTTCAAATATTCAGCAAAGAGATTTTTATATTACTTTTAGTATTCCAGAAGGTGCACACCTCCTCTGGGATACAGTTTTTAATATCCAAGAAGGAAGAGGATACTATTCCAAGTATCACAGGAAGTGTACACATCTCCTGTGATATTGTTCCTTATATCCAGGTGTGAGGATGATATTACTAACAATATCAAAAGGGGTGTAAACCAACCCTGTGATATTGTTCCTAATGTTTAGGCGGGGAGAGGACAATATTCCTTCCATTGTTACAGAGGATGTACACCAAGATTGTGATATTGTTCCTAATATCCGGAGGGAGAGATTATTGTTAACTTCAGTACCGCTGTGAATAATCACCCACGATGTAATATTGTTCCTATTTTGCAGGGAGGGAGAGGAGGATATTATTCCCAATATCGCAGGGGGTGTATACACTCTTGAGATATTGTATATAACATCCAGAAAGAAAGATAATAATACTCCAAATAGAGGAAATACCATGTGTGTACACACCCTTGTGATACAGGTAGTAATATCCGGGGCGGGGGGAGACGGTGATATTACTCCCCCTATGGTGGGGGTTGAGTGTACACTCCCCTGTGACAGGGTTCGTAATATTCATGGGGTGAGAGAGTGATATTATTCCCCATATTGCAGAAGGTGTACATTTTCCTGTGATATGGTTCGTAATATCCAGGGATGGAGAGCACAATATTACTCCCCATATCGCAGGGGATGTACACCCCCCTGTGATATGTTTCATAATATCCAGGGAGGGAGAGGGTGATATTACTCCCTATACCATGGGAGGGGGACACCCCCCTGTGATATGGTTCATAATATGCGGGAAGGGGAGGTTGATGTTACTCCCCATATCGCACAAGATGTACACTCTCCTTTGATATGGTTTGTAATATCTGGGGGGAGGGTGATATTAATCACCATTTCGTGGGGGTGTACATGCCCCCCGTGATATAATTCGTAATATCTGGGGGGAGAGGGTAGTATTACTCCTCACATCGCGGGGGGTGTACACTGTAATGTGGACCCTGTAATGTCACAGAGTGTGTACACACTGTGATATTGTTCATAATATCCTAGGGATATGTTACTTGTAATGTCACAGGTGCTGTACCTCTGTGATACTATTCCTAATATCATAGGGTGATGTAACTACTAATGTCACAGGAAGTGTACACCCTGTGATATTACTTCTAATATCTTAGAGGGGTGTTACTCCTAATGTCACAGAATGTGTACACATTATAATATTATTCATAATATTTTAAAGAAATTTTACTTCTAAAGTCACAGAGGGTTTACACCCTGTGATATCATTCCTATTATCCTAGAGGGATGTTACTCCTGAAGTCACAGGTGGGGCACACACCATGATATTATTTGTAATATTCTAGGAAAATGTTACTTCTAATGTCACAGGGGGTGTACACATATATTATTCGTAAAATCTTAGGGGGATGCTATTCCTAATTTCACAGGAGATGTCCACCATCTGTGCACACCCCAAGTAATATTATCCATAATATCCAAAACTGATGTTACTTCTAATGTCACAGGAGTTGTACCTCGTGTGTGTAAACCACCAGTGACATTATTCATAACATCCTAGGGAAATGTTACTGTTAATGCCACAGTGAGTCAAATGATATGTGTACAATCTGTAATATTATTTGTAATATTTTAGGCGGATGTTACACCTAATGTCACAGTGGGTGTACACCATGTGTGTCCACCCTCTGATATTATTCGCATTACTATAGGGGGATGTTACTTCTAATGTCACCGTGTGTGTACACATTGTGTGTACACTCTGTGATATTATTCGTACATCCTAGGAGAATTCTACTCCTAATGTCACAGTGGATATACATCACGTGTGTACATTCTGTATTATTATTCATAATATCCTAGGGCGATATTACTCCTAATATCACAGGTGCTGTACACCATGTGTGTACACTGTGGTATTATTCATAATATCCCAGTGAGAGATAACACCTAATATCACAGTGAATGTAGACCCTGTGATATTATTCCTAATATCCTATGAAGACATTACTTTTAATAGCACAGTGAGTGTACACCCTGAGATATTATTCATAATACCTTTGGAGAAATTACTCCTAATATCACAGTGGTTGTACATTTGGTGATATTATTCATAATACCATATGAAAATATTACTCCTAATATCACAGGGTGTGTATATTCCCTGTGACATTAGTAGTTACTTCCCGTATGTAACTATATTACTCTCTGTGATATTATTCGTACTACGTTAGGGAGATATTTATCCTAACATCACAATGGGTTTACACTTTGTGATATTATTTGTAATATCCTGGGGAGATGTTACTCCTAATATCACATTGGGTGTACACGTTGTGTATATACCCTGAAACATTATTCATAATCTCTTGAACAGAATTTACTAATAATATCACAGTGAGTGTCAATGCTGGAATATTATTCATAATACCCTGGGGAGAAATTACTCTTAATATTACAGTGAGTGTATTTTGTATATTAATTGTAATATCGTGCAGAGATATTACTACTGATATCATGGTGAATGTAGACCCTGTGAAATTATTCATAATATCTTGGGAGACATTGGGAATAACATCACAGTGGGTATACACTCTGGGATATTATTTGTAATATCCTGGAGAGATATTATTCCCAATATCAAAGTGGATGTACCCCCAAATACATTATTCATAATATCCTGTGGAGATATTACTCATAATATCAAAGTGGATGTACACCCTGGGATATTGTTCATAACATTATGAAGAGATATTACTTTTTATATCACAGAGGGTGTACCACATGTATACATCCTGGGATATTATTTGTAATATGCTGCAGTGATATTATTCTCCTAATATCACTGTGGGTGTACCCCCAAATGAATTATTTGTAATATTCTGTGGAGATATTACTCTTATTACCACAGTGGGTGTACACCCTGGTATATTATTTGTAATATTCTGGGAAGATATTACTCCTAAAATCACAGTGGGTGTAGGTCATGTAGTTACACCCTGGGATATTATTCATAATATCCTGGAGAGATATTAGTCTCCTAATATCACAGCAAGTTTGCACCATGTGTGTACACCCTGGGATATTTTTCGTAATATTCGGGGGAGATATTTTTCTCCTAATATTACATTGCGTGTAAGCCATGTGCATACACCCTGGGTATTATTCATAATACCCTGGGGAGATATTACTTTCCTAATACCACAGTGGGTGTACAACATTTCTGTACAACCTGGGATATTGTTCATAACATGCTGTAGAGATATTACTCTCCTAATATCACAGAGGGTGTACACCATGAATTTACACCCAGGGATATCATTAGTCATATCCGGGGGAGATATTATTCTCCTTATATGACACTGGGCATACACCATGTGCATACACTTTGGATATTATTTGTAATATCTTGTGGAGATATTACTCTTTACATCACAGTAAGTATACACCATGTGTGTACACCCTGGATATTATTCATAATATCCTGGAGTGATATTACTTCTGATATTACATTGGGTGTACACCATATGGGTACATACTGGGATATTATTCATAATAACCTAGGGAGATATTAGTCTCCTAATATCACAGTAAATGTGCACGGTGTGTACACCGTGGGATATTATTCAAAATATCTGAGGGAGATATTCTCCTAATATTACATTGGGTGTACACCATATGCATACACCCTCGATATTATTCATAATATCCTGGGGAGATATTACTTTCCTACTACCACAGTGGATGTACAACATTTGTGTACAACCTGAGATATTATTCGTAATGTGCTTCAGAGATATTACTCTCTTAATATCACATAGGGTATACACCATGTGTGTACCTCTTGGGATATTCTTAGTAATATTTTGGGGAGATATTATTCTAATATCACAGTGCATGTACACCCTGTTTGTACATCCTGGGATATTGTTCATAATATCTTGGGGAGATATTACTTTCCTAATATCACAGTAGGTGTTCACCATGTATATACACCCTGGAATATTATTCTTAATATCCTGGGGAGATAGTGGTCTCCTAATATCACAGTGGGTTTACACCATGTGTGTACACTTTGGGATATTATTCATAATATCATTGGGAAATATTACTCTCCCAATGTAACAGTGAGTATACACTATGTGTGTACAACCTAGGATATTGTTCAAAATATCCTTAAGAGTTATGAGTCTCCTAATATCACAGTGTGTGTACACCATGTGTGTACATCCTGGAATATCATTCATAATATCCTCGAGAGATATTACTCTCCAAATATCACAGTGGATGTACATAATATCTGTACACCCTGGAATATTATTTGTACTACCCTGGGGAGATATTTCCCTGTTGGTACCACAGTGGATGTACACTGTGTGTGTACACCCTGGAATATTATTTGTAATATCCTGGGGAGATATTACTGTCTTAATATCACAGTTTGTGTATATCATAAGTGTACACCCTGGAATACTATTAGTAATATTCTGGGTAGATATTATATTTGATATTGCAGAATATACACACATGGTATAAACCCGGGGATATCATTCATAATATCATAGGGAGATATTACTCCTAATATCACAGTGGGTGTATACCATGCGTGTACACACTGGAATATTATTTATAATATCTTAGGGAGATATTATACCTAATATCACAGTGGGTGCACGCCCTGGGATATTATTTGTAGAATCCTTTGGAGATAATACTCTTAATATCACAGTGAGAGCACACCCTGTGATATTACTCGTAATATCCTAGGGAGGTATTACTCTTTATATCGCAGGGTGTGCACACCCTGAAATATTATTTGTAGTATTTTAGGGAGATATTACTCCTAAAATCAAAGTGAATGCACACCCTGTGTATGCACTGACTGTGATGTTATTCGTATTGTCTTAGTGAGATATCACTTTAAATAACACAGAGGGTACACACCATATGTGGACACCCACTATGATATAACTTGTCATATTCTAGGCAGATATTACTCCTAATATCACGGTTGGTGCACACCATGTGTTGACACCCACTGTGATATTATTTGTAAAATCCTAGGGAAATATTACTTCTAATATCACAGTGCATGCATACCATCTGTGGACACCTACCGTGATATAATTCTTAATATTATAGGAATATATTACTTTTAATATCACAGTGTGTGCACACCATGTGTGGACATTCACTGTGATATTTTCTGTAAAATTTTAGAATGATATTACTTCTAATATCACAGAGGATGTGATATTATTCAGAATATCTCAGGGAGATATTACGTTTAAAATCACTGTGGGTGCACACTATGTGTGTACACCCTGTGATATTATTCATAGTATTTAAGGAGTTATTACTCCTATTATTACAGTGAGTGTATAACCGTGATATTATTCATAATATCCTAGGAAGATATTTCTCCTAATATCACAGTGGGTGCACACCTTGTGTGTACACCCTGTAATATTATTCATAATATCTTTAAGTAGATATTATTCCTAATACCCCAGTGGGTGTACACCCTGTGATATAAGGAGTAATATTGTAGAGAGATAACATTCCTAATGTCACAGTGGGTGTACACCCTGTGTGTAAAGCACCTGTCATAGTATTTTTAATATTTTAGGGGGATGGTACTTCTAATGTCACAAAGGTTGTACACCACGTGTGTACAGTCCCTGTGATAGTATTTGTAATATTCTGACGAGGTGTTACATTTAATGTCACAGTGGGTGTACACCCAGTGATATTATTCGTAATATCCTGGGGGATGTTATACTCAGTATCACAGTGGGTATACAACATGAGTGTACACTATGTGATATTACTCATAATATTCTAGGGGAATGTTTCTCCTAATGTCACAGTGAATGTACACACACAGTGTGCACCATGTGATATTATTTGTAATTTCCTATGGGGATGTTACTCCTAATGTCACAATGGGTGTACACTATATGTATACATTCTATGATATTATTCATAATATCCTAGGGGGACTTTATTCCTAATCTCACATTTGGTGTACATCATGTGTGTTCACCCTGTGGTATTATTCTTGAAATCTAGAGGATTGTTACTCCTAATTTCACAGTGAGTGTACACCCTGTGATAATATTCACAATATAGCAGGATTTTGCTAGTAGTATAACAGTGGATGTACAGCCTATGTGTAGAACCTGTGATATTATTCATAATATCCTAGGGAGATATTACTTCTAATATCACAGTGGGTGTACATCCTGTGATATTATTTGTAATTTTCTTGGGAGATACTACTAGTATCACAGTGGGTATACGACCTGTGATATTAGCAATAATATTCTACGGAAATATTATGAATAATATCACAGGGTATACACACACTGTGACATTAGGGGAATGTTACTCCTAATGTCACTGGTGGTGTATAATCCGTGATATTATTTGTTATATTCTACGGTGATGTTACCCCTAATGTCATAGAGGGTGCACAACCTGTGATATTAATCATAATTTCCTATTTATGTTATGTTACTTTTATGGTATGTTACTTTTAATTTCACAGGGGGTGTACGTCTTGTGATATTATTTGTAATATCCTAGGGGAATGTTACTCCTAATGCACATGGGATGTACACCTGGTGATACTATTAGTAATATTTTAGAGGAATGTTACTCCTAATGTCACAGGAGATGTACACCCTGTAACATTATTTGTAACACAGGAGGATGTTACTCTGGTAGCATACATTCTGTGATATTATTCTTAACATCCGGAGTGGATGTTACTCCTAATGTCAAAGATGGTGTACACCCTGTGATATTACTGGCAATATCTTAGGGGGATGTTACTCCCAACGTCACAAAAGGTGTAAACCCAGTGATACTATTCATAATATCGTAGGGTGATGCTACTCCTAATGTCACAGGTGTTGTACTTTCTGTGATATTATTTACAATATCCTATGGTGATGTTATTTATAATGTCACAGTGGGTGTACACCTTGTCATATTTTTGGTAATTTTCTAGAAATTTTATTACATTTAATGTCACAGGGAGTGTACACCCTGTGATATTATTCATAATATCCAAAGGAGACATTACTTCAATTATCACAGAGGGTGTACACACATGGTGTATACCCTGTGATATTATTTGTAATATTTTAAGAAAATATAACTTCCTAATATCACAGTGGGTGTACACTATGTATGTACACCCACTGTGATATTATTCGTAATATCCTAGGTAGATATTACTTCCAATATCACAGAGGGTGTACACCTGTGATATTTTTCATAATATTTTAGGAAGATATTACTCCTAATATTTCAATGGTTGTACACCCTGTGATATTATTTGTAATATCCTAGGGGGAGGTTACTCCTAAGGTCACAATGGATGTACATCCTGTGATATTTTTGGTAATATCCTAAGGAGATGTTACTCCTAAAGTCACAGGCGGTGTACACCCTGTGATTTTATTCATAAAATTCTAGGGTGATGTTACTCCTAATGTCACAGGGGTTGTACACTCTGTGATATTATTCATAATATTCTAGGGTGATGTTACTCCTAATTCCACAGGGGCTGTACACCCTGTGATATTATTCATAATATTCTAGGAAAATGTTACTCATAATGTCATAGGGGCTGGACACCCTGTGATATTATTCATAATATCATAGGTAGGTGTTACTATTAATGTCACAGGGAGTGTACACCCTGAGATATTATTCCTAATATGCTAGGAAGATGTTATTTCTCATGTCACGGGGGTGTACACCATGTGATATTATTTGTAATATATTAAAGGGATTTTACTCATAATGTCACAGGAGGTGTACACCCTGTGATATTATTTCTTTTTTTTAATGTACTCTAAGTTCTGGGGTACATGTGCAGAACGTGAGGTTTTGTTACATGGGTATACACATGCCATCATAACTTTCTGCAGCCATCAACTTGTCACCTACATTAGGTATTTCTTCTTAAACTATTCCTCCCCTAGCCTCCCACCCCCCAACACACCCCAGTATGATGTTCCCCTCCCTGTGTCCATGTGCTCTCATTGTTCAACTCCCACTTATGAGTGAGAACATGCGGTCTCTAGTTTACTGTTCTTGTGTTAGTTTGCTAAGAATGATGATTTCCAGCTTCATTTACGTCCCTGAAAAAGACACTAACCCATCCTTTTTATGGCTGCATAGTATTCCATAGTGTATATGCATAACATTTTCTTTATCTAGTCTATTACTGATGGACATTTGGGTTGGTTCCAAGTCTTTGGTATTGTGAATAGGACTGCAATGAACATACATGTGCATGTGTCTTTATAGTAGAATAATTTATAATATCTTGGGTATATACCCAGTAATGGGATTGCTGGGTCAAATGGTATTTCTAGCTCTAGATCCCTGAGTAATTGCCACACTGTCTTCCACAATGGTTGAACTAATTTACATTCCTACCAACAGTGTAAAAGCATTTCTACTTCTCCACATCCTCTCCGGCATCTGTTGTTTCCTGAATTTTTAATGCTTGCCATTCTAACTGGGGTGAGATGGTATCTTGTTGTGGTTTTGATTTGCATTTCCCTAATGAGCAGTGATGATGAGCTTTTTTTCATATGTTTGTTGGCTGCATAACTGTCTTCTTTTGAGAAGTGTCTGTTCATATCCTTTGCCCACTTTTTAATGGAGTTGTTTTTTTTCTTGTAAATTTGTTTAAGTTATTTGTACTTTCTGGATATTAGCTCTTTGTCAGATGGATTGATTGCAAAAATTTCCTCCTATTCTGTATGATGCCTGTTTACTCTGATGATAGTTTCTTTTGCTGTGCAGAAGCTCTTTAGTTTAATTAGATTCTATTTGTCAATTTTGGCTTTTGTTCCATTGCTTTTGGTGTTTTAGACATGAAGTCTTTGCCCATGCCTATGTCCTGAATGGTATTGCCTAGGTTTTCTTCTAGGCAAGATTTTTATGATTTTAGATCTTACATTGAAGTATGTAATCCATCATGAGTTAATTTTTGTATAAGAGGTAAGGAAGGGGTCCAGTTTCAGTTTCCTACATATGACTAGCCAGTTTCCCCAACACTATTTATTAAATAGGGAATCCTTTCCCCATTGATTGTTTTTGTTAGGTTTGTCAAAGGTCAGATGGTTGTATATGTGTGGTGTTATTTCTCTGGCCTTTGTTCTGTTCCATTGGTCTATATATCGGTTTTGGCACCAAGCCTTGTAGTACAGTTTGAAGTCAGGTAGCATGATGCCTCTGGCTTTGTTCTATTTGCTTAGAATTGTCTTGGCTATGAGGGCCCTTTTTTCATTCCATAGGAAGTTTAAAGTAGATTTTTTCCAATTATGTTAAGAAAGTCAATGGTAGCTTGATGGGGATAGCATTCAATCTATAAATTACTTCGGGCAGTATGGCCATTTTCACAATATTGACTCTTCCTATTTATGAGCATGGAATGTTTTTGCATTTGTTTGTGTCCTTTCTTATTTCCTTGAGCAGAGGTTTGTAGTTCTCCTTGAAGAGGTCCTTCATATGTCTTGTAAGTTGTATTTCTAAGTATTTTATTCTCTTAGCAGCGACTGTGAATGTAAGTTCACTCATGATTTGGATCTGTTTGTCTGTTATTGGTGTATAGGAATGCTTGTGATTTTTGCACATTGATTTTGTATCCTGAGACTTTGCTGAAGTTTCTTATCAGCTTATGGAGATTTTGTGCTGAGACAATGGGGTTTTCTAAACATACAATCATGTCATCTGCAAACGGAGACAATTTGACTTCCTCTCTTCCTATTTGAATACCCTTTATTTCTTTCTCTCGCCTGATTTCCCTGTCCAGAACATCCAATACTGTGTAGGATAGGAATGGTGAGAGAGGGCATCCTTGTCTTGTGCCGGTTTTCAAAGGGAATGTTTCCAGCTTTTGCCCATTAGGTATGATATTGGCTGTGGGTTTGTCATAAATAGCTCTTATTATATTGAGATACATTCCATCTATACCTAGTTTATTGAGAGTTTTTAGCATGAAAGGTTTTGAATTTTGTCAAAGGACTTTTCTGCATCTATTGAGATAATCATGTGGTTTTTGTCACTGTAAAGTTTATGTAATGGATTACGTTTATTGATTTGTGTATGTTGAACCAGCCTTGCATCCCAGGTGTGAAGCTGACTTGATGTGCTGCTGGATTCAGTTTGCCAGTATTTTATTGAGAATTTTCACATCAATGTTCATCAGGGATATTGGCCTCAAATTTTTTGTTGTTGTTGTTCTCCACCAGGTTTTGGTATCAGAATGATCCTTGCCTCATAACATGAGTTAGGATGGATTCTCTCTTTTTCTATTGTTTGGCATAGTTTCAGAAGGAATCATACTGACTCCTCTTTGTACCTCTGGTAGAATTTAGCTGTGAATCTGTCTGGTCCTTTCGTTTTTTTTTTTTTTTTTTTTTTTTTTTTGGTTGCTAGGCTATTAATTACTGCCTTAATTTCAGAACTTGTGATTGCTCTCTTCAGGGATTTAACTTCTTCCTGGTTTAAACTTCGGAGGGTGTATGTGTCCAGGAATTTACGCATTTCTTCTAGACGTTCTAGTTTATTTGCATAGAGGTATTTATAGTATTCTTTGATGATAGTTTGTATTTCTGTGGGATCAGCAGTGATAACCTCTATATTATTTTTTATTGAAACTATTTGATTCTTCTCCCTTTTCTTCTTTATTAGCCTGGCTAGAGGTCTATTTTGTTGATATTTTCAAAAAACCAGCTCCTAGATTCAATGATTTTTTGAAGGGTTTTTTGCGTCTCTATCTTCTTCAGTTCTGCTCTGAAATTAGTTATTTCTTGTCTTCTGCTGGCTTGTGAATTTGGTTCTATTGCTTCCCTAGTTCTTTTTCTTTTGATGTTAGGATATCAATTTTAAATCTTTCTTGCTTTCTCTTGTGGACATTTAGTGCTATAAATTTCCTTCTACACACTGCTTTAAATGTGTACCAGCGATTCTGGTACATTGTGTCTTTGTTCTCATTGGTTTCAGAGAACATCTTTATTTCAGAAATAAAGATGATCTTCATAATTTACACAGTGATAATTTACTTTTCATTTCACAATTTATCCAGTAGTCATTCAGGAGCAGGTTTTTCAGTTTCCATGTAGTTGTGTGTGGTTTTGAGTGAGTTTCTAATTTGATTGCACTGTGATCTGAGATTCTGTTTGTTATGATTTCCTTCTTTTTTTTTTTTTCCTGAGGAGTGTTTTACTTCCAATTATGTGGTCAATTTTAGAATAAGTGCAATGAGGTGGTTAGAAGAATGTATATTCTGTTGGTTTGCAGTGGAGAGTTCTGTAGATGTCTATTAGGTCCACTTGATCCAGAGCTGAATTCAGGTACTGAATATCCTTGTTAATTTTCTCTCTCGTTGATCTAATATTAACAGTGGGGTGTTAAAGTCTCCCACTATTATTGTGTGGGAGTTTAAGTCTTTTTGTGTGTCTCTAAGAACTTGCTTTATGAATCTGAGTGCTCCTGTATTGGGTCCACATATATTCAGGATAGTTAACTCTTCCTGTTGCATTGATCCCTTTACCATTAGGTAATGCCCTCCTTTGTCTCTTTTGATCTTTGTTGGTTTAAAGTTTGTTGTATCAGAAGTTAGGATTGCAACTCCTGATTTTCTTTTCTCTTTCCATTGGCTTGGTAAATATTCCTCCATCCCTTTATTTTGAGCCTATGTGTGTCTTTGCACGTGAGATAGGTCTCCTGAATACAGCACACTGATGAGTCTTCACTCTTTTTCTAATTTGTCAGTCTGTATCTTTTTTTTTTTTTTTTTTTT
>NW_012109997.1:603552-626647 GCF_000951045.1 Mandrillus leucophaeus | reverse complement strand
CTAGTTTTTTGTATTTTTTTAGTAGAGACGGGGTTTCACCGTGTTAGCCAGGATGGTCTTGATCTCCTGACCTCGTGATCCACCCGTCTCGGCCTCCCTAAGTGCTGGGATTACAGGCTTGAGCCACCACGCCCAGCAGTCTGTATCTTTTAATTGGGGCATTTAGTCCATTTACATTTAAGGTTAATATTGTTATCTGTGAATTTGATCATATTGTTATGATGCTAGCTGGTTATTTTGCCCATTAGTTGATGCAGTTTCTTCATAGTATTAATGGCCTTTACAATTTGGTATGTTTTTGCAGTGACTGATATGGGTTGGTCCTTTCCATGTTTAGTGCTTCCTTCAGGAACTCTTGTAAGGCAGGCCTGGTGGTGATAAAATCTCTCAGCATTTGCTTGTCTGTAAAGGATTTTATTTCTCCTTTGTTTATGAAGCTTAGTTTGACTGGATATGAAATTCTGTGTTGAAAATTCTTTTCTTCAAGAATGTTGAATATTGGCCCCCATTCTCTTCTGGCTTGTTGGATTTCTGCAGAGAGATCTGCTGTTAGTCTGATGTGCTTTTCTTTGTGGGTAACTGGACCTTTCTCTCTGGCTGCCCTTAACATTTTTTTTCTTCATTTCAACTTTGGCAAATCTGATGGTTATGTGTCTTGGGGTTGCTCTTCTCTAGGAGCATCTTTGTGGTGTTCTCTGTATTTTCTGAATTTGAATGTCAGCCTGTCTTTCTAGTTTGGGGAAGTTTTCCTGGATAATATCCTGAATAGAGTTTTCCAACTTGGTTCCATTCTCCCTGTCACTTTCAGGTACACCAATAAAAAGTAGATTTGGTCTTCTCACATAGTCCCATATTTCTTGGAGGCTTTGTTCATTCCTTTTCATTCTTTTTTCTCTAATGTTGTCTTCTCATTTTATTTCATGAAGTTGATCTTCAATCTCTGCTATCCTTTCTTCTGCTTGATTGCTTTGGCTATTGATACTTGTGTATGCCTCACAAAGTTCTCATGCTGTGTTTTTCAGCTCTGTCAGATCAGTTATAGTCTTCTCTAAACTGGTTATTCTAATTAACAATCCATCTAACCTTTTTTCAAGGTTCTTAGCTTCCTTGCTTTGTGTTAGAACATGCTCCTTGAGGTTGGAGGAGTTTGTTATTACCTGCCTTCTGACGCCTACTTCTGTCAATTTGTCAAACTCATTCTCTGTCCAGTTTTGTTCCGTTGCCAGCATGGAGTTGTGATCCTTTGGAGGAGAAGAGGAGTTCTGGTTTTTGGAATTTTCAGCCTTTTTGAACTGGCTTATTCCCATCTTTGTGGCTTTATCTACCTTTGGTCTTTGATGTTGGTGACCTTCGGATGGGGTCTCTGAGTGGATGTGCTATTCCTTTCTGTTTGTTAGTTTTTCTTCTAACAGTCAAGCCCGTGTGCTGCAAGTCTGCTGGAGTTTGCTGTAGGTCCACTATAGACCCTGTTTCACTGGGTAGTACCAATGTAGGCTGCCAAACATCAAAGATTGCTGCCTGGTCTTTCCTCTGGAAGCTTCATCCCAGAGAGGAACCTGTTAGGTGCCAGCCAGGACTCTCCTGCATGAGGTGTCTGTCAACCTCTTCTGGGAGATGTCGCCCAGTCAGGATACATGGGGGTCAGAGACCCACTTGAGGAGGCAGTCTGACCCTTAGCAGAGCTCGAACGCTATGCTGGGAGTTCAGCTGCCCTCTTCAGAGCCATCAGGCAGGGACCTTTAAATCTGCTGAAACTGTGCCCACAGCCGTCCCTTCCCCAGGTACTGTGTCCCAGGGAGTTGAGGGTTTTTTAAATCTATACGTTCCTGACTGTGGCTGCTGCCTCGTTTTCACAGATGCCCTGCCCTGCAGTGGGCTCTGCCCAGTTCAAGCTTCCTGGGTCAGCTTTGTTTACACTGTGAGGGCAAAACTGCCTACTCAAGCCTCAACAATGGCAGACGCCCATCCCCTCACCAAGCTCAAGCATCCCAGGTCTATCTCAGACTGCTGCTGTGCTGGCAGCAAGAATCTCAAGCCAGTGGATCTTAGTTTGCTGGGCTCCATGGGGTTGGGACCCGCCCAGCCAGACGACTTGGCTCCCTGGCTTCAGCCCCCTTTCCAGGGGAGTGAACGGTTCTGTCTCACTGGCGTTTCTGGCGCCACTGGGGTATGGAAAAAACAAACAAACAAACAAACAAAAAACTCCTGCAGCTAGTTCAATGTCTGCCTGAACAACCACCTAGTTTTGTGCTTGGAACCCAGAGTCCTGGTGGCGTGGACACTGGAGGAAATCTCCTGGTCTGTGGGTTGCAAAGACCGTGGGAAAAGTGCAGTATCTGGACTGGAGCGCATGACTCCTCAGGCTCAGTTCCTCATGGCTTCCCTTGGGTAGGGGAGAAAATTCCCCAGCCTCTTGTGCTTCCCAGGTGAGGTGACGCCCCACACTGCTTCAGTGGCCCTCCATGGGCTTGTACCCACTGTCCAACTAGTCTCAGTGAGATGAACCAGGTACTTCAGTTGGAAATGCAGAAATCACCTGTCTTCTGCATCAATCTCACTGGGAGCTGCAGACCCAAGATATTCCTATTCGGCCATCTTGCTAGCCAGGGTGATACTATTTCTAATATCCTAGGAGGATGTTATTCCTGACGTCACAGGGAGTGTACACCTTGTGATATTATTTGTAATATTTTAGAATGATGCTACTCCTAATGTCCCAGAAGGTGTACACTCTGTGATATTATTCGTAATATCCTATGGGGATGTTACTTCTAATGTCACAGTGAAGGTGTCACAGTAAATGTATGTACATCCTGTGATATTATTTGTAATGTCCTAGGGAGATATTACTGCTAATGTCACTATGTTGTACACTCTGTGATATTATTAATAATATCCTAGGGAGATGTACTTTTAATGTCACTGTGTGTGTGCACCCTGTGAAATTATTTGTAATATCCTAGAAGGATGTTACTACTAATGTTACAGTGGGTGTACACTCTGCGCTATTATTCATAATATTTTAGGGAGATGTTACTCCTAATGTCACAGTGAGTGTACACCCTGATATCCTAGGTAGATATTACTCCTAATGTCACAGTGGTGGTACATCCTGTGGTATTATTCGTAATATCATAGGAAGATAGGACTCCTAATAACACAGTGGGTGAACTCTATGATATCATTTGTAATATCCTAGAAAGATATAACTCCCAGTATCACAGTGAGTGTACACCCTGTGATTTTATTTGTAATATTCTAGGGAGAAAGTACTCCTAATACCACAGTGAGTGTACACCCCGCATGTGATATTTTTCCTAATGTCCGTGGGGCAAGAAAATGATTTTACTCCCAATATCACAGGGGATGTACACCCCGTCTGTTATATTGTTCCTTATATCCAGGGATAAAGAGGACCATATTACTTCCAACATCGCAGGGGTGGACACCACCCTGAGATACATTTTCTAATATCCAATGGGGAACAGAATGATATTACTCCAAATACCTCATGGAGTGTACACACTTTCTGTGTTATTGTTCGTAATATCCTCGGAAGGACAGGATGATATTACTGCCAATATCACAGGGGCGGAAATCTGCCCAGTGATATCGTTCGTAATATGCAGAGGAGGAGAGGAAGATATTACATTCAATATCACGGAAGTTGTATAGCCCCTTTGTGATATGTTTTCTAATATCTAGGGGGGAGAGGATGGTCTCACAATCAATATCACAGGGAGTGTACACCCTCTTGTAGTATTGTTCCTAATATCATGGCAAGGAGAAGATAATATTAATACCAATTTTGCAAAGGTTGTACACCCGCCGTAATATATCACTCCCCATATCACGGGGGCTGAACATATTATGGTTTGTAATATCCAAAGTGGGAGACAGTGATATTACTTCCCATACCACAAGGGATGTACACCCCACTGTGATCTAGTTAATAATATCCCAAAGTGGAGGAAATGACATTACTCCCAATCTCACAGGGGCTGTATCAATATCACACCCCTGTGATGCTGTTCATAATATCCTAGTGGGGAGATGATGAAACTCTTAATATTTCAGTGGGTGTACATTCCCGTGTGATATTGTTCCTAAAATTCAGGGGAAGAGAGGACAATATTACTCCCAATATGGCAGGGGTTGTATACCCCTCACCTCCCCATGATAGTGTTCTTAATATCCAGGTTGGGAGAGGATGATATTACTTTCATTTTCACAGGAAGTGTAAACCCCCATGTGATATTGTTCATTAATTTGGTGGGGGGGGTGAGTGTGATATTAATCCCAATATCACAGAAGGTGTACATCCTTCTGTGATATTGTTCATAATATCCAGAGACGGAAAGGATGATATTACTCCAAACATCACAGCAGGTGTACACACCCCTTTGATATTGTTAGTAATACACAAAGAAAGAGAGGATTGTATTATTCCCAATATCACCCTATGGTATTTTTGGTAATATCCAGAGACCGAAACGACGATATTACTCCCAACATTGAAGAGGATGTACACCCTCCTTTGATATTTTTTGTAATATACAGGGGGAAAGAGGATAATATTATGAACAACATCGCAGGGGGTGTACATTCCCCTGTGATATTGTTCATAATATCCGGGGAGAAGAGGGTGAAATTGCTCCAAATATCAAAGGAGGTGTACACCCTTCTTTGGTATTTTTCATAATATCTAGAAGGAGAGAGGGTAATATTACTCCCAATATCGTGGGAGGTGTACACTCCAAATATTGCTGGGGGTGTACACCCATATGTGATATTATTTATAATACCTGGTGGGAGGGGGGAGAGGATGCTATTACTCCCAGTATCACAGGGGATGTACACTCCCACCTGTGATATCCCTAATATACCGTGGGGGAGAGAATGACACTGCTCCCAATATAACAGCAAGTATATACCTCTTCTGCGATATTGATCCTAATATCCAGAAGGGGAGAGGATAATATTACCTCTAATATTGTAGAGGGTGTATCCTCCCCTGTGATATTGTTGGTAATATCTAGGGGGAAAGAGGATGATATTACTCCCAATATCACAGGAGGTGTACACAACTTTGTGATATTTTTCGTAATATGCAACAGGGAAGAAGATAATATTACTCCCAATATCGCAAAAGGTGTAAACTCCCCCGTAATATTGTTCGTAATATCCAGGAGGAAAGAGGATAATATTACTCCCAATATCACGGGGGGCTGTACATCCCCCGTAATATTGTCCGTGATACTAAGTGGGGGAGAGGATGATATTACTCCCAATATCGCAGCGGGGGGAGGGGCGTATACCTCTTCTGTGATATTGGTCCTAATATCCAGAAAGGGAGAGACTAATATTACTCCTAATATCGCAGGAGGTGTACAGCCCTCCTGTGATATTGTTCCTAATATTCAGGGAAGGAGAGGATGATATTACCTCCAGTATCGCAGAGTATCTATATTCCCTCTTCTATATTGTTGCTAATATCCAGGGGGGAGATTATGACATTAGTTCGAATGTTGCAATCACCTTTCCTGTGATATTGTTCCTAATATCCAGAGAGGAAGAAGATATTACTCCCAATATCACGGGGGATGTATACTCCACTCGTGATATTGCTCCTAATATCCAGGTGGGGAGAGGATGATATTACTCCCACTATCACAAATGGTGTACCCCACCCCCATGATATTGTTCCTAATATTCAGGAGGGGAGAGGATTATATTACTCTCAATATCTCAGGGGCTGTATACTCTTTCTATGATATTGTTCTTAATATCCAGGGAGGGAGAGGATGATATTACTCTCAATATCGCAGGAGTTCTACACTCCTTCTGAGATGTTGTTCCTAATATCCACTGTAGGATAGGATGATGTTACTCCTAATGTCAGAAGGGGTGTACACCCCAACACGATATTGTTCCCAATATCCACTGGGAAAGACAATGATATTACTCCCAATATCGCAGGGGGTGTATAGCCCTCCTGTGATATTGTTCCTAGTATCCGGGAGCGGGGGAAAGGATGATATTACTCCAAAGTCGCAGCAGGTGTACATCCCCATTGTGATATTGTTTCTAATATCCAAAGGGGGAGAAGATGATATTACTCCCTATATCGCAGGGAATGTCCACCCCCCTTGTGACAGTGTCCCTAAGATTTAGAGGGAGAGAGGGTGATATTACTCCCAATATCGAAGTTGGGTGATATTTCAGACATAAAAATTATGTACAAAGAATTATACAATATTTGTCTTATATTGTTTAAGGAATAAATCAGCAATATAGTTGATGTGTCCTGTATACTTTTTTTTATTATCATTTTTCTATTTCATTATTCTGAAACGCTGGTAACTATTATTCTCAATTTGGTGAAGGTAATTTCAATTTCTTTATACTTTCAGATCATATTAAATGTTTATGTATATGGCATTACACTATAAACATTTTTTGCATCATATAATAATCATCCATGTTGATATAAGTAGCTTTAGGTCATTGTTTTTTTGCTGCTACATATTATCCCAAGCAACATATTTGTGTTGTTTAAGTTGTTAAATTAACACAAATTTAGCAACATAAACAACACAAATGTATTATCATACAATTCTTTAGGATAGAAGTCTGACATGGACCTCACCAGGCTAAACTCAAGGGTAGATAGCACTATGCTCCTTCCTGGGGGCTTTGGTGAGAGAATTCATTTCCTTACCCCTTTAATCTTCTTAGAGGCTGCTTATATCCCTTAGCTCATAGTCTTCCTTCCTCCATCTTCAAAGTCACCAACATCAGGCCAAGTCCTTTCCATGTTGCCATCTCTCCAGTCATCTACTTCCTGCCTCTTTCTTTCACTTCTAAGCACCCTTGTGATTACACTGGGTCAAGCTGGATAATCCAGGATAATCTTCCCACCCTCCAGAGCTATGATAAATAAATGTGCATTTTTTATTCACTGGCCATAGTATGGCACAGTTATAGCAGCCTGAAGGGATCAAGAGAAATAGTATATTGAAACAAAACAGTTCAAAGTTTTTTTGTCATATAACATAGATGATTTAAATGGTTTTCTGTTTAAAAATTTTATAATTAAAATAGAAAACATTCAGACATGCTTTAAATATCTAAGTCCTGTTTTATTTGTTTGTCTTATAGGTTACTACTCCTTTCTTCACAAAATGAAGATATCATTTTCCTTAAAAAAGAAAATTGACTAATATCATGGGAACATCAACTTTCCTACCTGGATGATCCACTCTTTAGTTATATGTCTTTAATACTGGAATATAATGTGAAGTATTATCAAATAACAATAAGGTGGTTTTATTTAACCTTTTAGAAAAGCTTTTAGAATAAAAATAATGTTAAAAATATTTAATGGGTGGTAATATATATATACATCATAGT
Organism: Mandrillus leucophaeus; assembly: GCF_000951045.1. Lineage (NCBI taxonomy): Eukaryota > Metazoa > Chordata > Mammalia > Primates > Cercopithecidae > Mandrillus > Mandrillus leucophaeus. The sequence continues at coordinate 619,234 of NW_012109997.1, read as the reverse complement.
ATGAAAGAATGTCCAGGATATATTTTTAAGTTACAAAAGCAAGGCACAGAACAGTGTATGGTTTGAAATATTTTGCAAAAGAACGAAGGGAAAATGAAAATATCTCAATAGAAACACTAACAGGATACACCATGAACTAATTAAAGTGATTTTAAAGAATGAAGACAGGAGTTGGAGCAAGAATAACTGTATACTATTTTATAGTGTTTTAATGTTCAAATCATATGAATGTACTACCTATTCCAAAATTAAATTAAATTAAATTAAATGTTAAAGAGATACCAATAGGCACCAATTTGCCATTTTATTGTTTTCAATATAAGAGTACAGCTGTTACAGAGATGCCTGATTTTAATCATAGCAGCAATTTAGGAAAGAAATTTGCTCAAAATGTTAGGTAACAAGATAATTGGTATTTAATGCAGTGATTCTCAAATTTTATGGTGCACAAAATCACCCAGGTGATTTGCTAAAAATCTATATTCTTAGGGTCTAACCCTGATTATGGATTAATAGGTTTGAAGTGGGGTTAAAAATATGCATTTTAACAAGAGCCCTTTGTAATTTTTAACTTTCATGCAGAAATTTATTGACTCTACTTTCAGTAGTCTTGACTTAATTTCAGGGAACCAAATATATTAAATTTTTTGTGCTGTTACAATATTAACAGATTCTCAAAGATAGCAAACAAATCATTCCTTTAATGCCTGAAAACATCATTTCTAACAGGAATAATTTTCCTTGTTTTCAAATTTGACATTTCATTGCATTGATTAACTAATTTAGAAAGTTAATGTTTGCAAACCCAAGTCTTTGTATCCAACACTAATAGGTAATGTTATATAATAAACCATAAGAAGAGAGTAAAGAACATTGCAGGTTTAACATTTCGGTAAAAAGGGAAAGCTCTGTATTACTGAGCATTCCCCAGAGAGACAGAACCAATAGGACATAAGAGATGCATTATGGGAACTGGCTCACTTGATTTTGGAGTCCAAGAAGTCCCATAGTATGCCTTCTGCAAGCTAGAGAACCCAGAATTGGCTAGTGTTATTTAGTCTGAGTCTAAAGGCCTGAGAACCAAGGAGGTGAGTGAGGAATGGGAGGGTGCCACTGATGCAAGTCATGAGGTCAGAGAACCAGGAGCACCCATGCCTGAAGGCAAGAGAAGATGCATATCCCAGCTCAAGAAGAGGGACAGAGATAATTCACTGTTCCTCTGCCTTTTTGTTGTATTCAGGTCCTCAGTGGATTAGGTAACATCCACCCACCCACACAGGTGAATGGATCTATTATACTTAGCCTACTGATTCACATACTAATGTCTTACAGTAACACCCTCACAGAAGACCAAGAAACAATGTTTTACCAGCCATCTGGGCACCCCATAGTCCAGTCAAGTAGACATGTAAAATTAACCTTCACAAGCTTTATACCAGTTACAACATAAATTTCAAACTTTTAAAGTGGAGTAGTGAGTATGGTTAGTTTTTGTGCTGGCACATCTTCTGAACCTCATTTCCATGTTAGGAAAATTCCTCATTTTATGAGTTTTCTTTAGAGGTAGGAACTATCTTTTAATACAGGAGTGAGATACTCTCTTTTTAAAGCATATCTGCAGTTGCAACAAGGCTTCACTCAAATCTAGGGACACAAATATAGGAAATTACATTCTTGCCCACATGGCCTCCAAGCTTGGTTCTTTGGCCCCATGAGACCCTTTGAACCTCCCAATAGCTTTTTAGTACATTTCTTTTTTGGCTTAATAAAAAGAAATGAGTTGGTTTTGTTTTTTACATCTAAGTACCCTTACATGGGTGTTTTAGGTTTAAAAAATCAACTGATATATCAAAGGGGAAATAAGGCTTTATAGCAGTTAATGCAAAGGAAAATCAAATAGGCATAGTTGATTCCGGCTTAATGTAAGTCAACGATACTTTGTGCCTGCCCAAATCACTCATATGCACTTGGAGAGATGAGTAGGATTGATAGGATAGAGTTCAGTACATGAAAAAAAAATGATACCACTGATTCTAGAACTCTGCATTGGTCCATTGACACCTGGTATAAAGTCTTCAGCTCTAGATACCACATTTTAAAGAAATCTTTATAAATGAGTATTTCCAAAAGAAACCTTGAAAGTTAGATCAGACGAAATGTAAAATCAAACAGATATTTGCCAGCTTAAAGAGGTGATTTGGTGAAGGATATATGGACACAATCTATTAATAATCCAAATGTTTTCCTATAGAAAAATATATGTGTAACACTGGACAGAATTTTCATGGGTTATTTAATTTATTGTGAGACTTACTTAACAATTGAAGCTACATAAAGAAAGAAATAGGCTGGGTATGGTGATAGGATCACACCTGTAATCCCAGCACTTTGGAAGGCCGAGGATTACCTGAGGTTAGGAGTTTGAGACCAGCCTGGCCAATATGGGGAAAGCCCATCTCTACTAAAAATATTTTAAAAGATTATCTGGGTGTGGTGGCACGTGCCTGTAGTCCCAGCTACTCAGGAGACTGAGGCACGAGAATCACTTGAACCCAGGAGGTGGAGGTTGCGGTAAGCTAAAATTGTGTCACTGCACTTCAATTTGGGCAACAGAGCAAGATTCTGTCTCAAAATAAATAGATAAATAAATAAATAAATAAGTAGTCACATTCAATAGAGGCTAACAACAATTTCTCAGTATGTTCAAAGGACATTTCTAGAGTACCAGAGGGGAGATCCTTGGCATAACTTTATATGTATATAAAATATATGTATTATATACATTATATATTATATATATGCTAGGATGATCTCACATCAATTTTAGTATACAATAGATAATTTCCTACTCAGCTTTCTAGAAAACCTTAAAGACCAAGGAAAGAAACTGAGTGACATATTCATCTAGGCATGAGAATTTCCCCTCTCAACTCCCAGTATCATGTCAAATTCTCTCCATCAGATAAAAGCTGAAGCTGATAAAATGAGTTTGGGAATATTTCACAGTGGAATTGGAATTTCTTAAACACAAGACAATGAAAGAACACCTATGTGATTTATTGAAAACAGACAAATACTGTAGTGTAGTGTGATCCTTTTGAGATGGATTGCCTAAAGCTTTCCCTAGTTGGGTATGTGTTATATTTAGTGATGAGAAATCAGAAGCAAAGAATGGAGTAAACATGCTTTATTTCACTTAGAGGCTAAAAATATGAAAAGTAAGTGTTATTTTGTTTACAACGCTAAGATTTAAAAATCAAAAGCACTATTTACTTTTTATTTTGAAAATTCAGTCTATGACTTTGAGAAAGATACCTAACAAGGAACATGATAGAAATCTGGTTGTAACTCCTACGGCAGTCAAGCCGAGATCAGATTTTTTTAAACAACTAAATGAGAGGAGAAATACTTGATTAGATTTTCTAGATAAGTCAGAATTTATCAATAATGTAAAGTAAGGCACACCTACATATAATTATTGATAGTTTCAGAATAGTGACAAACAGAAGGAATTAGATTGAATGGTCAAATTGAGAGGATTTGATTTCTCTTTTGCCTGCGATTTTCCTTGCTTTTTGTTTTGTTTTGTTTGTTTGTTCATTTGTTTTGAGATTTCATTTAGGACTAGTCTGGCTGTGAAACTCGTACTGTATTATTTTTTTTTCAAACAACCTAAAATATGGTATAACCCCAATGTCTCCACACCCTGCAGTTTGCAAAAGATCATTCATTCCTTTATAAGGCAAAGCCTGAGTCACTTTACCAGCGACATAGCAAGTCCAATGTTTATTGCTTATCTTTTCCAACTGTGTCTGAGAAATGTCAGATAAGTCGTATATTTCTTTCTTTTTTCTTTTTTTTCTGTTTTTTTTTTTTTGAGACGGAGTCTCGCTCTGTCGCCCAAGCTGGAGTGCAGTGGTGTGATCTCAGCTCACTGCAAGTTCCGCCTCCCAGATTCATGCCATTCTCCTGCCTCAGCCTCCCGAGTAGCTGGTACTACAGGTGCCCGCCACCACGTCCAGCTAATTTTTTGTATTTTTAGTAGAGACGGGTTTTCTCCGTGTTAGCCAGGGTGGTCTCGATCTCTTGACCTCGTGATCCGCCCTTCTGGGCCTCCCAAAGTGCTGGGATTACAGGTGTGAGCCACCGTGCCTGGCCAGTGAGTTGTATATTTCTAACAGATACATTTTGGTCACTCTCAGTGACATAATATACCCAGATTTCTTTCTGGTCATCTCTTCCTAACCCACTATTATGTTTCTTCTACTACTAATGTCTCCACATTTTTATATTTTGAAAGACTTTTGGGTCATTTCTTATTGTCCCAAAGTACAGTTCCACCATGCTGTAATGTTTCACAACATTTACTGAAAGTCTGACGATTTAAATAGAGGGTAGTGTGGGTAGGAATTACAAAACAGCAAAGGAAAACACTTCAAGGACAGGAATGAAGCCAATTCATCCTTCTAACCCTCATGTATCTCACAGACACTTAATTCGGATATTAAATAAGTTTTTATTTGAGTAAATATATTAGTAGATTCAGTGCTGTGCCTTGCCCAACAGAGCAATGCTCAAATGGTGCTATTAATATGGATTTTCTATCAGATCCAGAATATTGAATCTCTAATGATATTGAAATATAATCTTTAATAGAGAAAATAAAATGCAAAACACAATAAAACTCCAGAATATTGAACCTCTAATGATGTTTAAGTATAATATTTAATAGAGAAAGTAAAACTCAAATTTTTGTTTTCATAGGATTTCTTGATCTACCGTATAAACCCCAAATCTAATATTGTCTATGCATTTTGTCTACTTTGTCTATTTCATCAGAAAATATTATATCATACGTTTTATAGTAAGAGTCTCTTGCCACAACACTGGAAATGAAAAACAAGTTTATATATTCCCACCATAGTAGTGCTGAAACTAGGAGAAATGTCTCATAATCAGGCATTGTCCCTGCAAAATGACAAGTTCAGTCCACATAGACCATCCTGAGCTTTCAGGAAAAGATAAAGAGTGTCTGAAATACTTATATACATAGTACATTTCTGGAAGCTATAAATGGCTGATGCGTGAGATTTCATCGGAAGAGGCAGTGTCATTGTATGTAAAGTGATGGGCAGAATTCAAGAGTAATAGGGCTCCAGTCAATGGAGAGAGCACCTGCAAGGGTATGTCTCAGTGGCTTGCAACACTGAAATCTAAGAGTGGAAAGTGAGAACAATAATGAGGGCAGTATTTCAAGGGCTTACGTCTGACACCAGCAGTGCTTGAGATACCAAATATTCAGATCTGCTTGTCAATTAAAGGGTAACATGGAACTTCAAATGTCATCATCAGAATTCTATCATCTGGGCATGTGAAAAATCCAAACTCATGATGCTATGGTTTGAATGCTTGTTCCTTCCCCAACTCACATTGAAATTTGATTGCCGTTTTAACAGTATTAAACAGAGGCAATGGACTTTGCCCTCATGAAGGGATTGCCATTAACTTGGTAATTTTTTCTGTTTATTGTGGGGGTGTGTTCCTTACACAAGGATTCATTCAGGTTCACTCTTGTTCCCCCTCCCCATCTCGCCTTTTGCCATGAGATAACAAGCAAGAAGGCTCTCTCCAAATGCTGGCACCTTGATCTCGCTTTAGCCTCCCAAAGTACTGGTACTACAGGCATGAACTACTGTGCCTAGCCTCTGCCTTCTTTTTTAATGTCCTCTCAAACCATTTCCAATCCCCACCTGCTTTGCCAGCTACATTCCAGTCACAGTATATATCTTTCTCACACTGGAGCTGGCTTTTTTCAGCCTTTCTATTACTGCAAGCACATCCTTAACTTGTAACATTTCCACAGTCTGTTCTAACTGCTGGAATTACTTTTCCTTCCACTCTTTGAATAGTTTTCTTGGCCTTGTTATTTAATTCTACATCAAATGTCACTTCTTTCTCAGAAAATGCTCTCTAATAATCTAATCTGAGCTATCTCCTCTCTTACATTTAATACTCACCCCCTCAATTTCTGTTATATTGCCTTTTGCTCAACTTAACAATTGTTTATTTCTGTGTTAACTAGTGAGCTTTTGAATTCCACTTCTAGAATGCAAGCCCTAGGGGCAAGGAGATCTTCTAAATCTTGTTCTACACTAGACCCCCAAAATCTAGACAATCAGTAGTAGGTGGTCAGTAAACATGTGCAGAAAGGCTAGAAAAGGCAAAGGTAGGTTTAAAAAATACGAACAAATTGACTAAATCTAATTTTGAACATTAAGAAAGACTTACTGCAATGTTAACATTTATTTTAAAAGGAGAAGTAAGGCATATTACTAAGTGAAAGAAGCCCATTGGAAAAGGCTACATACTATAGGATTCCACCTAGATGACATTCTGGAAAAGTCAAAACTACAGATATAGTAAAAAGATCAGCAGTTTCCAGGGGAAGGAAAGTGTTGGGAGGTGGAATGAATAGGTGGAACACTAAGGACTTTTAGGGCAGTTAAAATATTCTATACGATACTATCATGCTGGATACATGTCATTATACTTTTGTCTAAACCCATAGAATGTACAACACTAAGAGTGAGCCCTAGTGTGACCTATAGACATTGTGTGATTATGATGTGTCAGTGTAGGCTCTACAGTTGTAACAAATCTATCACTATGGTGGAAGCTGTTGATAATGGGGGAGGCTAACCATGTGCAGGGACAGAGGTATCTTGGAAATCTCTATACCTTCTTCTTCTTTTTCTATGAACCTAAACCCTCTGAAAAATTAAACCTTTAAAAAGAGAGTAAAGCAATAATTGTAATACTGTAGTAGCAGATACAATCATTGGTAAAGGCAATGGGTAACGCCTAACAGTAATTTACTGTGTGATGTGGTATCCATTACTTGAGCAACTTTTGAGTATAACATTTCACCCTATATAAAAGTAAGCTATTTTGTGCAAATTATTTCAGCCAAATGTTTGTGAATTAGCTTAGTTTATCATTTATATATGCTATAAGTTAAGATTTTAAGATTTATATATGTTATAAATTTGACAGGATTTCTGATAACTAACAGATATGGATTTTCTCCACAATATGTTAAGAAGTTAATTACATAAAAATATTTAAATGCATAATTCTATTTTAACTTTAATAATTTTGTTAAGTGGAAGAAGCAATAATTTCTCTTCAGAAACTATGGCCGTATGTTTCACAAATATTTACGTAAGATTGTTTTTATATATTATATTAAGTTTTCTCAAAAAAAGGGCAATCAATACCATATATTGCATTTTAATAAGTGGCTATACCCATATAATCATAGAAAACATGAATTGTTATATGTATTACTAACTTGAAATTGTCCCAGACTTACAGAAATGGAAATATTGTTTCACAAGGAATTCATTTTAATAGGTTTTCAATGTACAGCTATATTATTGTCTTCAAATGAACTTTTATTGAGGAATACTCTCTGGGAAATAAGTAGACATTAACAGAGCCTAGCCTATGAAAGATCAATTTAGACCACTTTTAATATTATGCTAGATATTATTAGGCATTTATAAAGTGATTCATGTCGACACTCAGGAGTTCAGAGTTATTTATTTTATGTAATAAAAATATAACTTTCCATGAAAATTTGGAATGGAAGAAATTGCCTTGAAAATTCAGTTTCCCTGATTCAAAAAGTTCAAATTGAATTACACTTTTCAGTAGAAATATTCATAAAGTTGTCAGTTTGTGTCAGTTTCATGAGAAGATGATGTAAATTTTCAGAGAAGGCTATTTATAGAACCTTTTTCATACTATATTTTTAATGTCATTTAATGTTATTTCTCATATTCATGTTTCTTAAAATCCAATTCTGATGAGATATGGTTTAATAAAAATTATAGCTATACATATTAAATAATGATTAACTTAATTAAATTTTGATAAAAGCAACTAAAGTTGTTTTACAAAATTTATGTTTGTGAGGGGTGTTTCTTTTGACTCCTTTTCAAACAATAAAATACTGATGACTATAGACAGACAATGTATTCGGGGATGCCCTGATTTGTTTACGTACTGAAAAATAGTGGTTCTTCTTAATTGTCATTAGGGGAAAATCTCAAAATTACATACTGAGTAAACAACTAACAAAATGTTTGCTTTCTATAGTTCATTCTCTTCAAAGTGTAATAAAATTTACATACTGGAAGTTTAGAAGGTTTGAACTCTAGATCCAGAATTATCTTTTAAGAGAATACTCTGAAAAAGTAACTGTAGCTGGGCGTGGTGACTCATGCCTTTAATCCCAGCTCTTTGGGAGGCTGAGGCAGCCAGATCGCTTGAGCTCAGGAATTTAAGACCAGCCTGGGCAACATGGCAAAACCCTGTCTCTACCAGAAATACAAAAACTAGTCAGGCGTGGTGGCATGCACCTGTAGTCCCAGCTACTATGGAAGCTGAAGCAGAAAAATCACTAGAACCCAGGAGGCAGAGGTTGCAGTGAGCTGAAATGGCACCACTGCACTCCAACCTGGGTAACAGAGCCAGACCTTGTCTCAAAAAAAAAAAAAAAAAAAAAAAAAAAAGGAAACTTTAGTTGTTTTCCTCTTGTTACCTATAAATAGTGATAGCCGTATCAGTCCTTCCTAACTCATAGACACTTTTAATGATAAAATTACTGTATGTACTGTCGACTCAAAGAAGCATAGGCGTATTTCATGAAGAATTTGTTGCTTGTTTCAATGATTTAAAAAAAACCACACACATTCTTGGAGATATAGTTTTCAAATTTTACCTGTTTATATCCAAGGAGATAAAAATGATGGCTGTGTGTATTTTTGCAAGTGTGTGTGTTTTGTTGGAAAAGAATAGATAGATTCCCGTTCCATTTGATGACATACTGTGTATTTTGGACCACAACCTCCACATGAAACAATTTTTAAAACTGGACAAAATACACCAAGTATGTTTTTTAAGAGCAAGAAAGAGCCAAGAATTTTGTAACACATATCAACAGACTGACAGCTGTCTCAGTAGCAAAAAGGAAGTCAAACAACTGTGGAATGATTTATCAATGTGCTAGAACCAACCATTTGCTATCTAAAAGAATCTCCTTCAAAAATATAACTGCAACAAAGGCATTTTCAAGGAAACCAAATATGAAAGAATTCACCACAAGCAGACTGGCGGTAAAGGAATTTCTACTAGATGATAAGTTAATAATATGGGGGGGAAAAACCACAACCAAAAAGACTAGAAATTAGCAAATCTGTAAAAAATCCAGATGAACATCTATAAACTAAAAATAAATATAATAATCATACTGTTTTATGTCATTTAAGAGTATATATTATGGTACTGGCCTAGGAATACAGAAATAAATACAGATAGAAAACCCAGTAACACACTCAGTGATGTAGAGACACTTGGCGTAAGGCAGAGATGGCTTTGCATAGCAGTGCAACAATAAATGGTCCTGGGGCAATTGAGTACTCATTCACGTGGAAAACTAAAATTGGATGCTACTTCACACTACTAATATTTATAGAACTAAATGTGAAAGGGAAAATAGTAGACAGGAGAGCTTTTAGAAGATAATAAAAAATACTTTCATGATCTTAGAGCAAGGAAATATTTAGTAAACAAGCCATAAAAATAAATATTTATAAAAGAAATATGTATTAATTGAGTTACATTAAAATTAAAATCATCCTTTTATCAAAAGCAGCATTTGGGGTATAAAAATGCAAATAACATAATAGAAGACTATTATTACAGTATATGAAATTGACAAAGGGCTTATATCCAGGACATATAAAAATATCCAGGACATATAAAGAGTGCCAGAAATCAATAGGAAAAGTCAACACAATGGAAAAATAAAAAAAATGAGAAGCTATAACTTCACAAAAGGGAATACGTAATTGGCCAATGTGCACATGAAAAGGAACACTCATTTATATCAGAAAAATTTAAATTAAATCTATAATGAAATAGTACTATGAAAGTAACAAAAGAGATTTTTTAAATGTCTGATAATATCAGATATTAGAAAAAATATGGAGCCACAGGAATTACTCCAACGCTCCTAGGAATGCAAGCTTTACAACTACATTGGAAAAAAACAGAAATTATCTAATAAAGCCATCAATGTGCAAAACTTCATACAGAAATTTATTCCTATGTATTTAGCCATGGAAATTGTGGGCATATAGTGTATATGTGCACTAGGAAATAAGCTCACAAAAGCTAATAGCAACATTGTGAGAGTAAATTAAAAGTCCATCAAGAATAAGATAAATTAACACATTCTGATTCATTCTAGAATGGTATAAAATAAAGTGAGAAAACTAAATGGACCTGCACCACTATTGGAGAAATGGTTAAAGCAATATTGAGCAAGAGAAATAGAACAGAGAAGAAATACACACTGCATGATTTAATTGATGTACAATTTTTTAAATAGCAATAGTTATATTGCTTAGGTATATATTTTTGGGGTGTAGAAATATAAAGCAAAACAAGGGAGAAATTACATAAAAGTTGAAAAAGGTGGGTGAAGAATGGAGAGCAGCAAACAGGAAACTCCTATGGAGTCACAATGTTCTCTTGACCTGGGTAGTTTAATTGCTGTTCACTTTTTAATAATATGATGCTGTATACATTTATGTTATATGTACTTTTCTGTATATGCAACCATATCACATTTAAAGAAGTAAAAAAATTTAATGTAAATGGCTAAATTCTGGAAGTCATATGGTTAAACAAGCAGTTGAAGGCTGGCGTAACAATTCAGAAAAGAAGAAATCAAGATATTGTATGCAAAATATTTCAAACATTAGATTGATAGATTTGGAAAGATAAATTAATATTTTATCTAAATATAACACTTAAAATATTCTTAATGTAACATAAGAAAATTTTAAAAGTCTCAACAAGGCAGGAAAATGGATTCGTTGTTTTGTTTTTCAAATCTCAATCTGATTTATGCCAATATTAATCTCCCCGTAATAAGAAACATGTGAGAAGACCCTGCAATGCCTATTTCTGAATGTACCCAAGAAAATTAATTTGTCTTCCATTATGAAAAAGAATTACTGAGAAGCAGAAAGAGAGGGAAAAATATAAACAATAACTAGAAAAAATGTTTATGGCATTAATATTATTTTTAAAGATGAATGCAATTGAGGAGTAAGAAAGAATCACAATTTTGTGATTAAATAGCATCTGGAAGGGAAATCCTTCGATCATAACTGTGGAAAAGCTAGCCATCCACACTGACCAGAGAAGGTAAAACACATTGGCAAAAAAAATGATGCAATAAAAGAACAATGAATATCTATACGTCATATCTTCAAGAGGTAGAAATATGGAATTAATATAGTGTGTGGGATCTTTGTCAGTTTCTTCAAAAATAAGAAATTAACTGTAAATGTACACAATATTAAATCTTATTTTACAATGAAAAATGTGAACACCGCGTGAGAATGAAAGAGATGACATAGTGGAATGAACAGTAAAAGACTAAGTTAACATTTTTCTTATCTTCCAAGACATCAATCTCTATTTCCTCCTACTTTCTTGAGAGTTACTTATTTAAGGGGTCTCTGCTCCTCTGCTACCCTTAAATGTTAATCTATTCCATGGTTCCATCCTCGACTCTTCTATTTTCTCTGTTTCCCTTGGTAACTTCATCCTTTCTAGTGATTAAAACCACCTACATATCACAGGTTCCCATAAGCAGTTTTTACTTTTTTTCTGTTGTTTCAATTGCCTGCTGGACATTTCCATCCAACGTCTCAACTTTACACTTACAAAAAACAAAAGAAAGGAAAAGTGCAACATTTTTGTTAAACCAAAATTTCTTACAAGCCTGGTTTTGACAAACAGCATCATTATCCATGAAGTAATCCAAGTAGAAATCTTGAAAATATCCTTACTTCCTTATTTTTTTAGCCACATCTTCAACCTCCCCCTCCTATATATGCATACATTATCATCATCATCATTACCATTATGATTATCATGATATATTTTCAAATAATTTTGTTCTTTATACAATGCTTCCCAAAGTCCTGTTTTAAAAGCAATCCTTGATGTATAAAACAGATGGGTATTTAACATTCTCTACTACTCCATAATTTTTCCACTTCTCATCTACAGAATTGTTTTACAATTATAGCATATAACAACCTAGTTTGAATATCTAGTTTATACTTTGTTTACATGTGGTATTAGTCAGGGTTCTCTAGAGGGGCAGAACTAATGAAATACATTCATACATATATATATACAGAGAGTTTATTAAGTATTAACTCACATGATCACAAGGTCCCACAACAGGCTGTCTGAAGGCTGAGGAGCAAGGAGAGACAGTCCAAGTTCCAAAGTGGAAAAACTTGAAGTTCCGTGTTCGAGGGCAGGAAGTATCCAGCATGGGAAAAAGATGTAGGCTGGGAGGCTAGATCAGTCTCTCTTTTCACATTCTTCCACCTGCTTAAATTCTAGCCGAGCTGGAAGCTGATTAGATTATGCCCAACCAAACTAAGCGTGGATCTGCCTTTCCCAGCCCACTGACTCAAATGTTAATCTCCTATGGCAACACCCTCACAGACATATCCAGGATCAATACTTTGTATCCTTCAATCCAATCAAGTTGACACTCAGTATTAAAAATCACAAGTCCATGCCTTGTCAGCTTGAACCCATACACATCTGGGGAGATCATATACAATCTTCAAGTAAAGAAAAGAATAAAGAAATAATTATGCCTAACAAAATATAATTATCCTGCATACAACCGGAAATGCACCAATCCCCAACCCAAATTCTATTACATAAAGCTAACAATACTTAAATACTGATGTGAAGTCAATAAATCTTATGTCACATGATAAAGGAGAAAGGAAATAAAATGAAGATATTTTCTTAGTACAAGTATATACCTACACAAATATGTTTTTAACAAAAGAAGGAGGAAATACTCATAGCAATTATAGTCCCCATTTCTGCAGCTGGTCACATGATCATAGCTGGTATTGATGACTACCTTCTTCTACTACTCATACTGTATTCCCTTTGCCTTCAGCAAGCACCTCAGCAGGTTGTGTTTTTTTCCTGGTGAAGTGACCCAAACCTTCATTCCTGAAGGGTCTGAGTCATTTGTAGTACTGCCTAGATTGGGCTGTTGTACTTTCCTTACCTCCATTGTGGAGCAGTAGACTGATTTCATCTTGAGAGGCCAGGTCAGTCACACCAGCCAACACTGTAATTCCCTTCTTAGCCTGTTGGTAGGAGAATTCCAAAGTATCCAGGTGGCAGTCTTAACTCCAAGTTTAATGGAACTATTGTTGTCTCCTGGTGGCAGCGTTCCTCCCTCTGGAACTAAGACCTCTAGGCCAGCAGAACATAATGTCATGGGAACAGGAAGTAAACATTTTGCTAGTGGATCATTAGGGGTGATGGTGAGTGGTGCCACTTCCACTTCCACCCCTTGATTCCTGGACCCGTGAATCCTGGCTATGGAAGAAATAGTACCATAGATTGGACGCTGATTCAGAGCATACACAGCCATCTGGATAACTTTGCCCCAGCCCTGAAAAGCATTGCCACCTAGTTGGTGTTGTAATTGTGACTTCAAAAGGCCATGCCATCATTCTATCAATTCAGCTGCTTCAGGATGATGGGAACATGGTAAGACCAGTGAATCTCATGAGCATGAGCCCACTGCTGCACTTCTTTAGCCATAAAGTGAGTGTCTTGGTCAGAGGCAAGGCTGTGTGGAATACCATGACAGTGGATAAGGCATTCCATGAGCCCACAGATGGTAGTGTTGGCAGAGGCATTGCATGCAGGATAGGCAAACCTATATCCGGAATAAGTGTTTATTCCAGCAAAGACAAACTTCTGCCCTCACCATGATGGAAGAGGTCCAATATAATCAACCTGCCACCAGGTAGCTGGCTGATCACCCCGAGCAGTGGTGCCATATCAAGGGCTCAGTATTGGTCTCTGCTATTGGGAAATTAGGCACTCAGCAGCAGCTGTAGCCAGGTCGGTCTTGGTGAGTGGAAGTCCATGTTGCTGACCCCTTGCGTAACTTCCACCCCTGCCACCATGGCCACTTTGTTCATGGGCCCACTGGGCAATGTCAGGGGTGACTGGGGAAAGAGGCTGAGTGATGTCCACAGAACGGGTCATCCTGTCCACTTAATTATTAAAATCCTCCTCTGCTGAGGTCACCCATTGGTGAGCACTCACGTGGGATACAAATTTCTTCACAGTGTTTGACCATTTAGGTTCTTCCACATACCTCTTCCCCAAGTTTCTTTGTCACCAATTTTCCAATCATACTTCTTCCAAGTCCCTGACCATCCAGCCAAGCCATTGGCTACAGCCTATTAATCAGCATATAATCACACATCTGGCCATTTCTCCTTCCATGCAAAGTGCACAACCAGGTGCACTGCTCGAAATTCTGCCCACTGGGAAGGATTCCCTTCACCACTGTCCTCCAGGGATGTCCTAGTAAGTGGCTGTAGTGCTGCAGCTGTCCACTTTCAGGTGGTACCTACATGTCGTGCAGAGCCATCTATAAACCAGACCCTTGTCTTCCGTTCCTCTGTCAACTGGTCATAGGGGACTCCCCATGAGGCCATCAGTGCAGGCTGGGGAAGTGTACGAAGGGTGGCAGGAATGGGGAGCAAGGGCATTTGTGTCACTTCCTCTTGTAACTTATATGTGCCTTCAGGACCTGCTTGAGCCGGATCACGTATACACCACTTCCATTTGATGATGGAATGCTTCCGTGCATGACCCACTTTATGGCTAGATGAGTCAGAAAGCACCCAGTTCATGATAGGTAGTTCAGGTCACATGGTGACTTGATAACCCATAGTCAAACATTCAGTTTCCACCAAAGCCCAGCAACAGGTCAAGAGCTGTCTCTCAAAAGGAGGGTAGTTATCTGCAGAAGAAGGCAGGGCCTTGCTCAAAATCCTAGAGGCCTCTGCTGTGATTCACCCATAGGAGCCTGCGAAAGGCTCCAAACAGCATTCCTATCTGTCACTGACTCCTCAAGCACCATTGGATCTACTGGGTCATATGGCCCAAGTGGCAGAGCAGCTTGCACAGCAGCCTGGACCTGTTGCAGAGCCTTCTCCTGTTCTGGATCCTACTCAAAATTGGTAGACTTTCAGGTCACTTGATAAATGGTCCCGGACTCATCCTGTGGTCGTTTCCCCAGTGCCAGAATGCATAATCGGCATAGACATACCTAGCAGCTGGCATAACCCCCACATTGCCTCCCTGACTGGTAGGGGGAGGGCTACCATATAGGGGAGTCTACATATATATATACAAATGAGTACTGGAGTTTATTAAGTATTAACTTTACATGATCACAAGTTCCCACAATAGGCTGTCTGTAGACTGGGGAGAAAGGACAGCCAGTTCAAATTCCAAATCTGAAGAACTTGGAGTCCGAAGCTGAAGTTTGAGGGCAGGAAGCATCCAGCACAAGAGAAAGACATAGGCTGGGAGGCTAGGCCAGTCTCTCTTTTCATGTTTTTCTGCTTGCTGATATTCTAGCTACACTGTCAACTCTTTAGATTGTGCCCACCCAAATTAGGTTGGATCTGCCTTTCCCAGTCCACTGATTCAAATGTTAATCTCCTTTGGCAACACCCTCACA
>NW_012109997.1:600891-602632 GCF_000951045.1 Mandrillus leucophaeus | reverse complement strand
GCTAAATGATCCATGCTAACAAATTTCAGAAACTCCTTTCTTAGTGAAATGAACACAACACACCATTAAGAGAATTGCTATGATTTTTGTGTTAGATAAGCAGATCTTCCCGCTTTGCAAGAAATCAGTGAAGATGAACCAGCTAAGAGAATGTGAAAGCTGTCAGCACAAGTAGAAAGGTATTTAATATTAGTGATTGAACAAGGAGATAAACAGAGGCATGAGTAGAAATAAAGGTGAAATATAGAATTCAAGTTAAAATATAACAATGCATAGCAATGGCTGAAAACCCTTGTGTAGTAGAAATAAGATAACATTAAGCCATTTGATAAGAATCTCTTAGTCTCCTTGAAAATACACAGCAAAAGACAGAAGTATCACCAAAGATAATGACTTGCTCAGATAGATAAAGAAAATTTGAGGCACTTAAGAGTACAAGCAAAGACCAGAAAACAAACAAGATTAAAAAAAAAAATAAACACACATATAACCTATAATTTAGTAAACTATTATAAATTCCTCATGGAAGATAAATTAGTTGCCAAAAACAAGTCGTAATTATACATAGCTTCCTGAAATAAAACTGTTTTAAAAAGTCCACATTTTGAAGATCTCCTTGTCTTTTATTAACAATTCATGAAATCTGAAATCATTCTGTCTAAAAATAGAAGGAGCTCCATTGGGCGTCACAAAACAGTTGGTTTTTGAGCAGGAACAAGGAAATAGAATAACACAAAAAGCAGATTGGTTAACATTAGGTTACTTCAGTTTATTTTTCTTGTAAAAGTTGAAATGGAGGGGACTTCCTTATTTGGCCAGCTCAGGTTGACTGAACCCTTTCTGATCCGTTGCTGTGAATCTCCTCTTTTTAGGAAAAACCTAGCTATTTGCTCTGCTTCCTTACAGTTTCAGTGTGATTATATGCTATTTGGCATGAGTGACTCCATTTTGGTTTGGTGTGTCGAAGCCTAGTGTAGGAGCTCAGTTTAAAACAATGGACCACAAAACTGTTACTAGTTTTATACATTTAACCAGTCTGCTTAGTAAATTTAACATCAATGTTATTGTATACATGCTATAGAGTTATTTACAAATTTTCTGTTTTAATCTTTATCAGGTTCTACTTACATTTCAAAGTTAGATCAATTTCGTTAAGTATTTGGTATCTACCTTGTTAATCAGTGTCCAATGCTGAGGTGTTTCTTGAATCTTTTTACCTGCACCTGTTACTACAAAGTAGAACAAAGAATGGAGAATGGAGAAGAAAGAGAAATATGAGGCTGGGTGCAGTGGCTCACGTCTGTAATCCCAGCACTTTGGGAGGCCGAGGTGGGCAGATCACAAGGTCAGGAGTTCGAGACAAGCCTGACCAACATGGTGAAACCTCGTCTCTATTAAAAATACAAAAAGTAGACTGGTGTGGTGGCCCGCACCTGTAATTCCAGTTACTCAGGAGGCTGAGGCAGGAGAATCGCTTGAACCCAGGAGGTAGAGGTTGCATAGAGCAGAGATTGTACCTCTGCATTGCACTCCAGCCTGGCCAACAGACAGAGACTCAATCTCAAAAAAAAAAGAAAAAAAAAGAGGAAAAAGAAAGGGAAACATGAACTTACGTAATGAAACACAGGCTATTTTCAAAAACATTGGAAAAAATTTAAGAAACTGTGCAAAGTTATTATGCAAATAGAATGATGCCACATCCAATTCTTTAAATATCATTTATTCATGCATGCAAGATGTA
>NW_012109997.1:596562-597376 GCF_000951045.1 Mandrillus leucophaeus | reverse complement strand
AAATGTTAATCTCCTTTGGCAACACCCTCACAGACACACCCAGGATCAATACTTTGTATCCTTCAATCCAATCAAGTTGACACTCAGTATTAACCTTCACACATGTCTATCTCCACCAGAATACAAATTCCTCAAGGACAAATTGTAGGCTTCAATCCTTAGAACAGTATAAGTACACTAAATTTTTATGGGATGAATGCATTCTTTGCATGGCTGTTTTCTATAGATTGATCATGTTTAAAAGTAGGAACTATTAACCTGGGATCCGTGGATAGAATTCATAAGTCAGTAATAAAAAGACATTATCTTACTTTTTACTAACCTCTGACTAAATTTAGCATTGTTTTTAAGCCAACAAACCACAATAGTACCTATAACTTTGTCACTAATAAAATCACAAATTTGCTCATATCAGGTTTGAGTTATTGTAGATATAGGAAATATTTTAAGCCCATAACTGCCTTGGAATATGGTAATTATTAGATACACTGCTAGACCATTCCATGTAACATGTAATTAAATACATGTTTATGGCTGGGCACAGTGGCTCACGCCTGTAATCCCAGCACTTTGGGAGGCCAAGGTAGGTGGATCACTTGAGGTCAGGAGTTTGAGACCAGCTTGGCCAACATAGTGAAGCCTCATCTCTACTAAAAATACAAAAATTTGTCGGGTGTGGTGGCATATGCCTGTAATCCCAGCTACTCGGGAGGCTGAGGCAGGAGAATCGCTTGAACCAGGAAGGCGGAGGTTGCAATGAGCCGAGATCATGCCACTGCACTCCAGCCTGGGAGACAGAGCAAGAATCTGTTAA